>NC_088781.1:84053575-84256075 GCF_958450345.1 Calliphora vicina | reverse complement strand
ATTATTATTATTATTATTATTATTATTATTATTATTATTATTATTATTATTATTATTATTATTATTATTATTATTATTATTATTATTATTATTATTATTATTATTATTATTATTATTATTATTATTATTATTATTATTATTATTATTATTATTATTATTATTATTATTATTATTATTATTATTATTATTATTATTATTATTATTATTATTATTATTATTATTATTATTATTATTATTATTATTATTATTATTATTATTATTATTATTATTATTATTATTATTATTATTATTATTATTATTATTATTATTATTATTATTATTATTATTATTATTATTATTATTATTATTATTATTATTATTATTATTATTATTATTATTATTATTATTATTATTATTATTATTATTATTATTATTATTATTATTATTATTATTATTATTATTATTATTATTATTATTATTATTATTATTATTATTATTATTATTATTATTATTATTATTATTATTATTATTATTATTATTATTATTATTATTATTATTATTATTATTATTATTATTATTATTATTATTATTATTATTATTATTATTATTATTATTATTATTATTATTATTATTATTATTATTATTATTATTATTATTATTATTATTATTATTATTATTATTATTATTATTATTATTATTATTATTATTATTATTATTATTATTATTATTATTATTATTATTATTATTATTATTATTATTATTATTATTATTATTATTATTATTATTATTATTATTATTATTATTATTATTATTATTATTATTATTATTATTATTATTATTATTATTATTATTATTATTATTATTATTATTATTATTATTATTATTATTATTATTATTATTATTATTATTATTATTATTATTATTATTATTATTATTATTATTATTATTATTATTATTATTATTATTATTATTATTATTATTATTATTATTATTATTATTATTATTATTATTATTATTATTATTATTATTATTATTATTATTATTATTATTATTATTATTATTATTATTATTATTATTATTATTATTATTATTATTATTATTATTATTATTATTATTATTATTATTATTATTATTATTATTATTATTATTATTATTATTATTATTATTATTATTATTATTATTATTATTATTATTATTATTATTATTATTATTATTATTATTATTATTATTATTATTATTATTATTATTATTATTATTATTATTATTATTATTATTATTATTATTATTATTATTATTATTATTATTATTATTATTATTATTATTATTATTATTATTATTATTATTATTATTATTATTATTATTATTATTATTATTATTATTATTATTATTATTATTATTATTATTATTATTATTATTATTATTATTATTATTATTATTATTATTATTATTATTATTATTATTATTATTATTATTATTATTATTATTATTATTATTATTATTATTATTATTATTATTATTATTATTATTATTATTATTATTATTATTATTATTATTATTATTATTATTATTATTATTATTATTATTATTATTATTATTATTATTATTATTATTATTATTATTATTATTATTATTATTATTATTATTATTATTATTATTATTATTATTATTATTATTATTATTATTATTATTATTATTATTATTATTATTATTATTATTATTATTATTATTATTATTATTATTATTATTATTATTATTATTATTATTATTATTATTATTATTATTATTATTATTATTATTATTATTATTATTATTATTATTATTATTATTATTATTATTATTATTATTATTATTATTATTATTATTATTATTATTATTATTATTATTATTATTATTATTATTATTATTATTATTATTATTATTATTATTATTATTATTATTATTATTATTATTATTATTATTATTATTATTATTATTATTATTATTATTATTATTATTATTATTATTATTATTATTATTATTATTATTATTATTATTATTATTATTATTATTATTATTATTATTATTATTATTATTATTATTATTATTATTATTATTATTATTATTATTATTATTATTATTATTATTATTATTATTATTATTATTATTATTATTATTATTATTATTATTATTATTATTATTATTATTATTATTATTATTATTATTATTATTATTATTATTATTATTATTATTATTATTATTATTATTATTATTATTATTATTATTATTATTATTATTATTATTATTATTATTATTATTATTATTATTATTATTATTATTATTATTATTATTATTATTATTATTATTATTATTATTATTATTATTATTATTATTATTATTATTATTATTATTATTATTATTATTATTATTATTATTATTATTATTATTATTATTATTATTATTATTATTATTATTATTATTATTATTATTATTATTATTATTATTATTATTATTATTATTATTATTATTATTATTATTATTATTATTATTATTATTATTATTATTATTATTATTATTATTATTATTATTATTATTATTATTATTATTATTATTATTATTATTATTATTATTATTATTATTATTATTATTATTATTATTATTATTATTATTATTATTATTATTATTATTATTATTATTATTATTATTATTATTATTATTATTATTATTATTATTATTATTATTATTATTATTATTATTATTATTATTATTATTATTATTATTATTATTATTATTATTATTATTATTATTATTATTATTATTATTATTATTATTATTATTATTATTATTATTATTATTATTATTATTATTATTATTATTATTATTATTATTATTATTATTATTATTATTATTATTATTATTATTATTATTATTATTATTATTATTATTATTATTATTATTATTATTATTATTATTATTATTATTATTATTATTATTATTATTATTATTATTATTATTATTATTATTATTATTATTATTATTATTATTATTATTATTATTATTATTATTATTATTATTATTATTATTATTATTATTATTATTATTATTATTATTATTATTATTATTATTATTATTATTATTATTATTATTATTATTATTATTATTATTATTATTATTATTATTATTATTATTATTATTATTATTATTATTATTATTATTATTATTATTATTATTATTATTATTATTATTATTATTATTATTATTATTATTATTATTATTATTATTATTATTATTATTATTATTATTATTATTATTATTATTATTATTATTATTATTATTATTATTATTATTATTATTATTATTATTATTATTATTATTATTATTATTATTATTATTATTATTATTATTATTATTATTATTATTATTATTATTATTATTATTATTATTATTATTATTATTATTATTATTATTATTATTATTATTATTATTATTATTATTATTATTATTATTATTATTATTATTATTATTATTATTATTATTATTATTATTATTATTATTATTATTATTATTATTATTATTATTATTATTATTATTATTATTATTATTATTATTATTATTATTATTATTATTATTATTATTATTATTATTATTATTATTATTATTATTATTATTATTATTATTATTATTATTATTATTATTATTATTATTATTATTATTATTATTATTATTATTATTATTATTATTATTATTATTATTATTATTATTATTATTATTATTATTATTATTATTATTATTATTATTATTATTATTATTATTATTATTATTATTATTATTATTATTATTATTATTATTATTATTATTATTATTATTATTATTATTATTATTATTATTATTATTATTATTATTATTATTATTATTATTATTATTATTATTATTATTATTATTATTATTATTATTATTATTATTATTATTATTATTATTATTATTATTATTATTATTATTATTATTATTATTATTATTATTATTATTATTATTATTATTATTATTATTATTATTATTATTATTATTATTATTATTATTATTATTATTATTATTATTATTATTATTATTATTATTATTATTATTATTATTATTATTATTATTATTATTATTATTATTATTATTATTATTATTATTATTATTATTATTATTATTATTATTATTATTATTATTATTATTATTATTATTATTATTATTATTATTATTATTATTATTATTATTATTATTATTATTATTATTATTATTATTATTATTATTATTATTATTATTATTATTATTATTATTATTATTATTATTATTATTATTATTATTATTATTATTATTATTATTATTATTATTATTATTATTATTATTATTATTATTATTATTATTATTATTATTATTATTATTATTATTATTATTATTATTATTATTATTATTATTATTATTATTATTATTATTATTATTATTATTATTATTATTATTATTATTATTATTATTATTATTATTATTATTATTATTATTATTATTATTATTATTATTATTATTATTATTATTATTATTATTATTATTATTATTATTATTATTATTATTATTATTATTATTATTATTATTATTATTATTATTATTATTATTATTATTATTATTATTATTATTATTATTATTATTATTATTATTATTATTAT
Source organism: Calliphora vicina (assembly GCF_958450345.1). Classification (NCBI taxonomy): domain Eukaryota; kingdom Metazoa; phylum Arthropoda; class Insecta; order Diptera; family Calliphoridae; genus Calliphora; species Calliphora vicina. The sequence continues at coordinate 84,251,420 of NC_088781.1, read as the reverse complement.
TATTATTATTATTATTATTATTATTATTATTATTATTATTATTATTATTATTATTATTATTATTATTATTATTATTATTATTATTATTATTATTATTATTATTATTATTATTATTATTATTATTATTATTATTATTATTATTATTATTATTATTATTATTATTATTATTATTATTATTATTATTATTATTATTATTATTATTATTATTATTATTATTATTATTATTATTATTATTATTATTATTATTATTATTATTATTATTATTATTATTATTATTATTATTATTATTATTATTATTATTATTATTATTATTATTATTATTATTATTATTATTATTATTATTATTATTATTATTATTATTATTATTATTATTATTATTATTATTATTATTATTATTATTATTATTATTATTATTATTATTATTATTATTATTATTATTATTATTATTATTATTATTATTATTATTATTATTATTATTATTATTATTATTATTATTATTATTATTATTATTATTATTATTATTATTATTATTATTATTATTATTATTATTATTATTATTATTATTATTATTATTATTATTATTATTATTATTATTATTATTATTATTATTATTATTATTATTATTATTATTATTATTATTATTATTATTATTATTATTATTATTATTATTATTATTATTATTATTATTATTATTATTATTATTATTATTATTATTATTATTATTATTATTATTATTATTATTATTATTATTATTATTATTATTATTATTATTATTATTATTATTATTATTATTATTATTATTATTATTATTATTATTATTATTATTATTATTATTATTATTATTATTATTATTATTATTATTATTATTATTATTATTATTATTATTATTATTATTATTATTATTATTATTATTATTATTATTATTATTATTATTATTATTATTATTATTATTATTATTATTATTATTATTATTATTATTATTATTATTATTATTATTATTATTATTATTATTATTATTATTATTATTATTATTATTATTATTATTATTATTATTATTATTATTATTATTGTTATTATTATTGTTATTATTATTGTTATTATTATTATTATTATTATTATTATTATTATTATTATTATTATTATTATTATTATTATTATTATTATTATTATTATTATTATTATTATTATTATTATTATTATTATTATTATTATTATTATTATTATTATTATTATTATTATTATTATTATTATTATTATTATTATTATTATTATTATTATTATTATTATTATTATTATTATTATTATTATTATTATTATTATTATTATTATTATTATTATTATTATTATTATTATTATTATTATTATTATTATTATTATTATTATTATTATTATTATTATTATTATTATTATTATTATTATTATTATTATTATTATTATTATTATTATTATTATTATTATTATTATTATTATTATTATTATTATTATTATTATTATTATTATTATTATTATTATTATTATTATTATTATTATTATTATTATTATTATTATTATTATTATTATTATTATTATTATTATTATTATTATTATTATTATTATTATTATTATTATTATTATTATTATTATTATTATTATTATTATTATTATTATTATTATTATTATTATTATTATTATTATTATTATTATTATTATTATTATTATTATTATTATTATTATTATTATTATTATTATTATTATTATTATTATTATTATTATTATTATTATTATTATTATTATTATTATTATTATTATTATTATTATTATTATTATTATTATTATTATTATTATTATTATTATTATTATTATTATTATTATTATTATTATCATATATTAAATTAATTATTATTACAAATAAATAACAAAATTAAATTATTCAACATTTCCATAGAAAAAAAGTGATTTTTATTCTTGAGGTTAACATATTATGGGTATTACAGTATCGAGGCTATGAAATTTTAGTTGGGTATGTTACATACCATCGGAAAGGCTAATGTGTCTAGTTTCTCTGCCTAAGTTTAATTTTTAAGGTTTACACACAAATATGAAAAAAATTAAAATAGTGCAAATTTAAAAACCTTTGTCTTGAGTTACAAAACATTTATTTTGATAGATATCCCACTCGCATCCCACTAAGCGACCAAAAAGGTTTTAAAGGAAAAGACCTAAGCTTTCTTTTGAGAAAAAAAAATTAATAAAAAAAGAGTCCATTTTGGAAAAAAAAAGTCAAAAAGGTTTTTGATTTTTCAAAAAAAAGTAAAAAATTGTATGTCTTGAGTTATAAAACATTTTTTTTATAGATATCCCACTCGCATCCCACTAAGCGACAAAAAGGGTGTTAAAGGAAAACACATAAGCTTTCTTCTGAGCAAAAAAAAAAAATTAAAAAATGTGTCCATTTTTTTAAAAACAGTCAACAAAGTTTTTGATTTTGCAAAAAAATTAAAAAATTTTAAATCTTGAGTTACAAAATATTTTTTTTGATAGATATCCCACTCGCATCCCACTAAGCGATCATATAGGTCGCTTAGGAAAAGACCTAAGCTTTCTTAAAAAAAATAAAAAAAAAATAAAAAGGGCCCATTTTGAAAAAAAAGTCAAAAATATTTTTGATTTAAAAAAAAAAATACAAAATATTTTATTAAATTTTTTTAATTTTTTTTTTCGAAAGATTGCATAAATAGCTATCTAAACTATTTGGGACACATTTTGCTAAGAACAATAGGTAATAAGTTATATGGATAAAAAAAACACCTGTCTGGCCAAAATGTCAAATTTTGACCTCCTATAACTCAGAGAGTTCTTGACCGATCTTGTTGAAAAATGGTGTCCGAATTACTATCCAATAGAACTAACATTGGTGCAAATTTCATCGCGATCGGAAGACATCGATTTCAAAAGTTGGTTCACTTGACGTGAAATCATCGGTTGTGTTAAATAAAGTGTGTGTTTTTAACTAAATATAATTTATAAGTTTTATTAAATAATAAGTGATAAATTTAAATTAAATTTGTAATTGAAGTGTATGTTAAAAGTGTAAATAAAGTGTCAATAAATAAAGTTTTTTTTACAAAAGTGTAGAGTTAGTACAATAACTAGTGAATTTTTTAAAAAAGGTAAATACGAAATTGGAATTAATTAGTGAAACTTATTTTATATAATTTTTTATATTCTAATTAAAGTCATGTTAAGTTATATCATTATTTTATTTATATTTAATGTAAATAAGTATATGCATAGTGTTTTCATAACTGGAATGCAATAACATATTTCCATTTTAATGCAAGAAGCAGAATTGGAAACATTATCTTCTCTCTGGACACTTTTTAGACATAAATTTAGATATAATAATAATACACTAAATGGATAGAATTGGTAGGTAGCATATGCGTGGCACGTTTTCTCCCGCACTGTGACACTATTACGATAAGAAAGCGATATCATATTCGATGAGTTTCAACTTCAAGATGATACGTTTGGGACACTTTTTGGATAGTAATTGTTGGCAGGGGTTATTTGCAAATATGAATTTTGTATTGGTGTGAGAATATTTGGATCGTTTTTGTATCATAATGTTATCTATTAAGTTAATTTTTAGGGATCTTTGTTTGTAACTAAAATGTACTTTAAGATGAGCATAATTCGATAGTAATGTAATTTGTTTTTATAAAATGTTTTTCATATGCTGAGTAACATTTTTGCGACACAAAAGAGACACATCTTAGTATACATATCGAAAATATAACTTCCAATTGCTGGCAGGGTGTATGTTGAATGGCTGATGTAGAAACCCAGCAGTTTGAAAAGTGCCAATTGGAAACTTTTCACTAGTTATATTACTACTTGTACAATTAACTAGTTCGATGTGGCTGATAAAGTGGTAGTTAAATGGTTATCATTTGCACTACATTTCACCAGCATATTCAGTAATAAACAATAGTCAGATATTTATCTTTAGTTTTTAAAAATAAATGCAAGAAAAATAAAATCCTCTAAAATATACCACATCGATGGCCACATGTAATGCTGAATGTGGCCGTTTGAGTTTTCGTTCTCACTTATGATGTAGAAAATGCAAAAATTGAGAGTAGACTCACATGTAATTCTTAATAAAAATTAGAGAGCAGTACAATTAAGAGCTCTGTGTTTTAGTGGTTAGAGCATTTGACTTGAAAACGAGAGGTTATGTGTTCAACCCCGCTCTCAGAAAAATTAATTTTTTCTTTTTTTCTCAAATGCTGGAGTATTTGTACTATTGAATTTAATAGTGAAGTGTTATGCAGAGTGTGCCAATCGGCCAATTGCAATGACATCCCCGTGTTAAATTCATCAGTCAATAACGTTGCGAGTGGGTTGAAAATTCACTAGTAGTAGTTCTCAGTGGTTTTTTGTTAATTCTTTGAACTGGTGTGAGTGTGTTCATGGTGGGATTGTCGTTGAAAATTGTCCATGCCTCACGTGTTGTACATCTTCTAGAAATTCTTATATATTTGACGGACTTATGTTTCCAGAATGTAGGACATTGGGAATCATAAGATGTATGGGTTTCAGTTTGGTAGTTTACACAGTACTTACGATTACATACCTGATGTTTTTCGGCATTTCCACATTCTTTACATTGTTCTACATTTCTGCACCACTTTCTTGTGTGACCTAGTCTTTGTCATGTTAAACATCTCATTGGGTTTGGTATAAATTCATCCACAACGACCCTTTCCCATCCAAGTTTCAGACTTTCTGGGCGGTAAATAAGGTCAAAAGTAATGATTGCAGCACCTGTTGCTACTATCTTGTCTCCTTCATTCCTGGTGATCATACGTACATCTACAACCTTATGATTTCTTAGAGATTCTAGTAGTTCCTCTTGTGAAATAGTCACAATTTTCCTAGAGAATATACGTCCTTGAATGGTATTCAATGTCTTGTGTTTAGTAATCTTAACAGGAATAATGTCTATAAAATGAGCTTTAAGAAATTTTTCAGCAATTTTGTTGTTGGGCACCTTTATAAGCAAATCGCCGCTTTTCATTTCCTTGACTTCTAATCGTTCACGAGAGATGTAATCAAGTCCTCTTTCAACCTGAAACACGTTGTATGAAGCTAGAGATCGAACTCGTAAATCTTCCTTTTGCTGAACAGAAGATGCGACTAAATCTGGAGGAAGGTTTTGTTGATTTGTCTCCGGTAAGACTATAAAATCTTCAGCTCGTGGTCTTTTTGATTTACTGCCTCTGTTCCACACGGTCGGAGAGTCAAGCTCCCGGAACCGGTTGTAATCCGGGGGATGAACCCCGTTCATCCAATTTAGAAAAAACTTCTTATTGTATTTAAATGTCGTACAATAAAGATAAATAAAATATTTCTTTCCGAAATAAAAAAAATTCCTTTGCGAAAGAAAATTAGAGATAAACTCGATAAATCTAAAGTCAATCGATAACACTACAATATACCGCGAATAGTAAAATACGTGTTCTCTCAGCAATTGCCTGACATAGACTGCTTATATATATGGGGCATTTCATGTCAAGTGAACCAACTTTTGAAATCGATGTCTTCCGATCAAGATGAAATTTGCACCAAGGTTAGCTCTATTGGATAGTAACTCAGACACAATTTTTCAACAACATCGGTCGAGAACTCTCTGAGTTATAGGGGGTAAAATTTTGACAATTTGGTCAAACAGGGGTTTTTTCTTATCCATGTAACTTATTACCTATTGTTCTTAGCAAAATGTGTCCCAAATAGTATAGATAGCTATTTCTTCGATCTTTCGAAAAAAAATATTTAAAATAAAAAATTTTTAATATTTTTTTTCCGAAATCAAAAACTTTTTTGACTTTTTTTTAAAATGGGTCCTTTTTTTTTTTTCTTAAAATAGAGTTTAGATATTTTCCTTGAACACCTACTTGGTCGCTTAGTGGGATGCGAGTGGGATATCTATCAAAATAAATATTTTGTAACTCAAAACATAAAATTTTTGACTTTTTTTGCAAAATCAAAAACTTTGTTGACTTTTTTTTTCAAAATGAACCCTTTTTTAATTTTTTTTTTTAGGTCAAACAAAAGCTTAGATATTATCCTTGAAGACCCTTTTGGTCGCTTAGTGGGATGCGAGTGGGATATCTATCAAAATAAATATTTTTTAACTCAAGACTTACAATTTTTGACTTTTTTTTTTGCAAATACGATTTTTTTTTCCAAATGGGCCCTTTTTTTAAAATTTTTTTTGTAGTCAAAAGAAAGCTTAGGTCCATTCCTTTAAGATATTTTTAGTCCCTTAGTGGGATGCGAGTGGGATATCTATCAAAATAAATATTTTGTAACGCAAGACATACAATTTTTAAATTTTTTTTTGCAAAATCAAAATTTTTTTCCAATATGGGCCCTTTTTTAATTTTTTTTTTTGCTCAAAAGAAAGCCTAGGTCCATTCCTTTAAGATATTTTTAGTCCCTTAGTGGGATGCGAGTGGGATATCTATCAAAATAAATATTTTAACACAAAAATTGTATGTCTTGAGTTACAAAACATTTATTTTGATATATATCCCACTCGCATCCCACTAAGCGATCAAAACCATCTTAAAGGAATAGGCCTAAGCTTTCTTTATAGCAAAAAAAAAAAATTACAAAAAGGGCCCATTTTAAAAAAAAGTCAAAAAAGTTTTTGATTTTGCCAAAAAATCAAAAATTGTATATCTTGAGTTACAAAATATTTATTTTGATAGATATCCCACTCGTATCCCACTAAGGGACCTAAAATATCTTAAAGGAATGGACCTAAGCTTTCTTTTGACTAAAAAAAAATTTTTAAAAAAGGGCCCATTTTGAAAAAAAATTCGAATTTGCAAAAAAAAGTCAATAATTGAATGTCTTGAGTTACAACATTTTTATTTTAATAGATATCATACTCACATCTTCCTAAGTGACAAAATAGGTCTTAAAGGAAAAGACCTAAGCTTTCTTTTGAGCAAAAAAAAATTTTTAAAAAAAAGTCCCATATTGGAAAAAAATTTCGATTTTGCAAAAAAAAATTAAAAAATTGTTACAAAATATTTATTTTGATAGATATCCCACTCGCATCCCACTAAGGGACTAAAAATATCTTAAAGGAATGGACCTAGGCTTTCTTTTGAGCAAAAAAAAAAATTAAAAAAGGGCCCATATTGGAAAAAAATTTTGATTTTGCAAAAAAAAATTTAAAAATTGTATGTCTTGCGTTACAAAATATTTATTTTGATAGATATCCCACTCGCATCCCACTAAGGGACTAAAAATATCTTAAAGGAATGGACCTAAGCTTTCTTTTGACTACAAAAAAAATTTTAAAAAAAGGGCCCATTTGGAAAAAAAATCGTATTTGCAAAAAAAAAAGTCAAAAATTGTAAGTCTTGAGTTAAAAAATATTTATTTTGATAGATATCCCACTCGCATCCCACTAAGCGACCAAAAGGGTCTTCGAGGATAATATCTAAGCTTTTGTTTGACCTAAAAAAAAAGATTAAAAAAGGGTCCATTTTGAAAAAAAAAGTCAACAAAGTTTTTGATTTTGCAAAAAAAGTCAAAAATTTTATGTTTTGAGTTACAAAATATTTATTTTGATAGATATCCCACTCGCATCCCACTAAGCGACCAAGTAGGTGTTCAAGGAAAATATCTAAACTTTATTTTAAGAAAAAAAAAAAAAAAAAAAAAAAAGGACCCATTTTAGGTAATAAGTTACATGGATAAGAAAAAACCCCTGTTTGACCAAATTGTCAAAATTTTACCCCCTATAACTCAGAGAGTTCTCCACCGATGTTGTTGAAAAATTGTGTCTGAGTTACTATCCAATAGAGCTAACCTTGGTGCAAATTTCATCCTGATCGGAAGACATCGATTTCAAAAGTTGGTTCACTTGACATGAAATGCCCCATATATATATATATTTAATTTGCGCTGTTTTGGGATCACTTTGCAAAAACTCGTTCATCTAACTTTTACTTTTTTAGGTTTGGGAACCAGTAAGATTAAATGTTGTGTAAACTAATTATTCTTTGAATTGTTATTTATTATTCAGGAAATAATAAATCAATCAACTTAGTTGTTTCTTTCTTTTCAGTGTGCGGTCAAATTTAGATAATTATTGCTGTTTTCAAAAAAGTGAAAAAATTGGAAATTTTTACAATTCAACCGATTATTGTTAGTAATAAATCTATTAAAAGTAAATCTTTTATAATGGAACCTTCAACATCAGGTATTAAAGTATATAGTAAATTTTTTTATAAAAATTACGGTATTGTTCGAAACCTAAGCAACTTTTTCTTATAAAATAATCAAAGTCACATGTATTATTTTAAATTTATTTATTAAATATAAAAGGCCTTATTCATAATCAATTTTTAAATTTATCAAAGGTTTATAAAACAGATTTTGTATGGAAATTTTGTTTTATAAACCATTTTTAAATTTAAAAATTGATTATATAAGGCCTAAAACATTTAATTTATATTGTTACGAAATTGTACTTGAATTCAAATATAACAATTTTAACGGCTGATTTAATGCTTTCAAATAGCAGTGCAAACTGTAACATATCTGTGGGCATTATTAACATTGAATAAAAAGCTTTCAGTTGACCATTGATCGTAGGTATGGCAACGCTGTTTGCTGCGACCGTATATTCGATTTTGAATATTCAGTTAAAGAACATTGTAGAAAGTACATCACAGATGGCGTATGTATTAGAAAGCTCTAGACAGTTAAAGAGCAATCTAGAGTGCAGATGGCAGTGTTATAAATAGTGGCAGAGGTTGCAGTAGTGAGTGAGTTTATCAGAAACGCTATTTGAAGAAACATCAACTGAGTGCCTTAAAGTGTGCTGTATTTAAAAGTGAATCGTGTACATTATAAAGTGTGTCTGTATTTCTGCGAATTTATAAACGTGTATAAAAAAACATTGAGTGACTATTTAATTCTGTTGTTGTACATTTTAAATAAATAAAGAGTTGTTACAATTTTCAAACTACTAAACGGCTTTTATTTGCAATCAAAAGTATCCGGTTTATTTAAAGGAAATAAACCAACGTTTTGAAGAGGTTAAAACGTAACAATATTGTATTATGCACCTAAATTCTAATATAAAGAACAAATGTTTAATTCCATTTCATGTAAAGCTTTAATAAAACAAAATTAACTCAATATATTAAGCAACTTTCGCGGCTTCATATAATACCCTTTGTTTCTTATGACCTCCGCACATCGTTTTGACATAGATTCTATAAGATTTGTTAGTACTATAAGATTTGTTAGTACCACTCTGATTTTAAGCAATTCATCATCCTTCACTGCGCTTTAAAATGCCGAAAAGGTTCTCCTAACTTAAATCCCATTAGCTGATAACCAATCTTTGACCAACTTTGACCAACTTTGACGAGTGTTTGAGGTTATTATCATACTGAAAAACTCATCGATGTGGAATTTCCCATTATACATATTGAAGCATGTGGTTGGCTAAACAAAACGATCCATTTTTGATTGTATTGCGACAATAAGGCTAATTCGCCAAAAAGCAAGTACAAACCATTACATTTTCACCTGCATGCTTTATTGTGCCTTTACAATATCGAGGATGTAATCACTTTCCCTTCGGTCTACTCCATCTGAATTTAACAAGTTTAAGTTAGACTAGTCGGTAAATAAAGCTGTTTTGTCACAGTCCAATTTAAGTAAGCTTTTGCAAAATCTATCTTGTAATTTCGTAAAAGTAATGAAAATAACGAATACGTTGCAATCATTTAAAAATTTTCTTCGCCAGTATGGGTTTCTTAGAGCTAGTTTCTGGAATAATGATAATCTACATTCTTCGTTTACACCTAAATTAAACTAAAAATTGTGTTTCTCACTTATTGTTTATATGCTATATAATCTAGGTTTAACTTAGCATCATTGGTGAGTTAAACCTAAGTATAAAATACCAAAGCACAAAAAGATGAAAAATAAAATAAACAATTCAGCACAGCAGCTCTTTGTTTTGATTTGCTTTATTAGCATCAATATAATTTTTAATATACATTTTATACACTTAAATGTCACTTTTTCTTTTACAAAGTAAAAATTTACAAAAAAGTTATGTACGCGGTTGCAAGGCGTATTAATCAGGTGAGAGCGTCTCGGCAACAAAGACAATATTTCTTAGTTGTCAAGAGAGTGAGAATGTCAAAACAGATGTGACATATGAAAAATATAAAAATCAAACAAATAAAAACTAAATGAATTACTGGAAGTTTTTTATATGATAAAAAACAAACAAATACAAAATCAATTATTGGTAGTTTGCTCTAGAAATGTTTTTTTGCAGCTTGGTGATTCCAGTGGAACTATCAAACTAACCATTTAGCTATGTCCGTCTGTCTGTTTGAAACACTCGCTTTTCCAAAATACACAACGCAATTCTGCTAAGGAGTTTGCAAAAGCTATTCAGTAGGCAAACAAATCTCATGGACTTAAATGGGAGTCAATCTCTAAAAAATTTGATGAATTTTCTCCAAACAATTTCCAATATTTGCTTATTTTGATATTTGCTGCACAAATTTTTTTAAACAATTTTAAATTTTTTATCATTTTCAATTTAAATATTGTGAATGTCAACAACAAACAGTAAACAACTTTTTGACACTTTCAAACACAACATAAATAAACAAACAATAATCAGCTGTGCTCGTAACTTCACCTTATTGAATACACCTTGCGCGGTTGCTTTTTCTTATAAAATTTAAAGTATTGCCATATTTATATGAAAAAATTTGCTAACAAAATTAATCCACTAGTGAGAACACACAATCATTCGTTAAATTCCGGCAAAATATGTTTCTTTTCCCGGGAATTTTTCCTATTCAAATTCAATGGGAAAAAACTCCCGGGGGACAAACTCCCGTGGAATTTGTTATTCATAACACTATGCAACAAATGGAGACTTTTGGAAAAACACAAGATCATGACAGTATAGGTTCGACTCTACTACCAAAGGGTAGTACAACCCTATACTCAGTTTGCCCATTTTGGTGACCGATTTTTTTTTATGGGCCCCCAAAGTTTCTGAAAATCAGTGGGGCCTCTAAAAAAGGTGTCATCAGGTTTTGGTTAACAGCTAATTCAGACTTTGTGCTACGGCTTAACTTTATATGGCAATAATATAGCTAAGAGTCCGCCAAATAAATTTTGTTAAAATTTGTTTCCAAAAAATAGCTTTTTCGTGCACTTTTGTTGAAAAAATATAGGAAGAAAATTTTTTTTTTTTACTTTTTTTAGAATAACTTCCAGGGACTCCTAATTTTTCAATAACAATATCTCGCAAAGTTGTAGCTACGGTAAATTTGAATAACTCTTGTGAACATATCAATGCATTCTGAATGTGTCTAGTCACTCTACATAGCACATAAAGATCACTTTGTACCTTAACAATTTTCGTTTTTCCTATTTTTTGACGCTAAAACAAAGATTTTTTTGTAAAAATAGTATTATCAAGTCCACACTTCTATGTTGTGCTGTATTATTTACTCGGCTGAGGTGTTCGGAATGGGGATCAGTGGGTGGACCTTCAATGTCACACATTTATAAAAAAATTACCAAAAAGTCATTTATGATCCGAATGAGCTGCAATTTCAAATATAGATAGACCTTGAGAAGGTCTACAAAAAATATGATTTTATCTGTAGTTATCTCTTTTAGTTCAAGAGATATTTGGGTTTAATATTTTTTTAAATTTTGCCCGATCTTTTTTTCGTATTTTAAATTTGATGGGCCTACGAAAGGTCGAAATTTGTTTTTTTATATATGACGTATATTTGCGATAAAATTCTAAAGAAAATAAAACAAATCTGATAACAATTATTTCGTCCCTATAAAAAGTTACACGCATCCAAAGTTGAAGCATCTTTTTATATATTTCAACTTTGTATGCGTGTGTTTTTTAAGTTTTTTCCCAAAAAAGTCCCCATATTTTTTCTTTTATAAAAAACTAATTTTCTTCGGGACTATATAAATTTTTTTATGATCTGGAAAGAGAACTTAATGCAAAAACATATAAGGTAAAACTTGACTAACTTAAGCGGACATTGTACCCCCCAGCCCTATCCAAACTTGGGCAATTTTGAAAAAAAAAAATTAGGTTTGAGTAAAAAATTCTAAAAACGCAAAACACCGACCCTCAAAAGCTCATCACATTTGTATAGCCCCATATGTTGTTTATATACATACAGAACGTTTTTACTATCATGCTGTAAATAACGTCAAAGTGGGCTATTTTCTAAAAAAAACTTCGTTTTTGGAACAAATTTTCGCCGTTTCAGGAATTTCGGTGTTTAAAAACAAAGAATGGCAACATTAGTGATGCCATTGACTTACGAATATTTAGGTCTATATTACTTCCAAATTTTATTGTGATGTCTGTAACTGTTCAAATTTTACATTAATTCAAAGTTTTTATTTTTCTTGATGGAAAATCACCATTTTAAAATATTATTAGTTTTTAAGGTAAATGACATCACAAAATTATTCATTTCACTAAAATGTCAATCTTTAAGTCATAAGGTTTCCACCGATATCAAAAACTTATATAAAAAGCTTATATTTACACTTCAGAAGTTCCACAAACCTTGCCCACTTTCAAAAATTTTAAAGTTTTTTCATATCTTGCATCAAGCCGGTCTTGCATGATCAAGATTGGATAAAGTTATGCGCCCGGATCATACCGATAATGATTTGCCCATTCTTCGTTATTCCAGCACAATAGAGAAGTATACACTCGAACATACATTTTTAACAAAAAATTATTGTTTTAGAGTCAAAAATTAGTAAAAAAACTACAAATTTTAAGCTACAAAGTGATTTTTGACAGCTATTTAGAATACCTAGGTATGTTCGGATTGCATTGATATGTTCACGAGAGTTATTCAAATTTGCCGTAGCTACAACTTTGCGGGATATTGTTATTGAAAAATTAGGAGTCCCTGGAAGTTATTCTAAAAAAAGTAAAAAAAAAAAATTTTCTTCCTATATTTTTTCAACAAAAGTGCACGAAAAAGCTATTTTTTGGAAACAAATTTTAACAAAATTTATTTGGCGGACTCTTAGCTATATTATTGCCATATAAAGTTAAGCCGTAGCACAAAGTCTGAATTAGCTGTTAACCAAAACCTGATGACACCTTTTTTAGAGGCCCCACTGATTTTCAGAAACTTTGGGGGCCCATAAAAAAAAATCGGTCACCAAAATGGGCAAACTGAGTATAGGGTTTTACTACCCTTTGGTAGTAGAGTCGAATCTATACTGTCATGATCGTGTGTTTTTTTCACTGTTGCACTGTGTAATTGGACTGAATACAATCACACTTGTGCACTAACACAATCACACATGCAACGACCTGGAGCCCACTGCCTACTGCATTTAGATCAGTGATGTTCAAAAATAAAAATGAAGATGTATTGGTGAGAGAGCTACCCAGCAAACATAATATCAAACATTTAAAATAAGAACAAAATAATGAAAGTTTAGATTTAGAATTTTTGTCACATATGACCAATTTATTTAATGAATGTAATTTAAATTTTAAGGAAAAGAAAAAATATGCATTATACGGCCTATATTCTATTTAATTTTTGACTTTGTTATTTTATGTTCAATTGCAATTGAAACGCTTGTGTTTGCTATGCTTCGTCCAAAAACAACCAACAACAATGCTTAGTAAATATCTGAAAAAAATGACAATAGTCCGTCGCATGTGTTTTCATCGAGAGCTAAACGATGAATAAACAAAAGTTTTTAAAAGAGCGTAACAAATGTGTGTAAATTTTTCAAACAATTGTTGTATGGCGTGAACATCACTGATTTAGATGGACAGTGATTTTCGACACTTTCATACAAGTGAAGACAAATAGAGTTGCCAATAAATAGTTTTTGAAAAATTTACCAGAAGGTGGTAAAATAATAATTATATTTTTAACTTATTTTTATCTATTTTTGTAAAAGAAAATAGTACAAATGGCAACTAATGCTTCTCATTTTCGTAAAAATAGCAATTTCATTAGTTTTTTTTATAAATAAAATTGTTACTAATATCTATAAAAATTGTTAACCTAAACATTTTCCCCAGAAATGTTTGTATTTGAATATCATGGTAACACTTTATTGTTATTAATAAAAATAATAAAATTTGGTTTCAATCCGCAAATGGACTTAAAAATAGCAAATGCTGATATATAAAAGGTTTATTTATCAAATTAGCTGTAATTATACCCTTCATCATGAGTGGCAAGGGTATATATAAGTTTGTCATTCCGTTTGTAATTTCCACATTTTTCATTTGCGACCCCATAAAGTATATATATTCTGGATCGTTATAGATAGCGGAATCGATATAACCATGTCCGTCTGTCCGTCTGTGTGTTGAAATCAACTTTCCGAAGCCCCCAAATTACATACATACATGATTCATATATCAATATCTCCGGAATTCTTCCGGCTCGGTTGCTATTTAAAATCGAGAAAATCGGTCCACAAATGGCTGAGATATAAGGAAAAAACCAGGACAACCTCAATTTTTTACCTATTTTTGACCTATATCTGGATTACTAAGTCATTAATATAGACAATATGGATATCTAATGATAGATATTTCAAAGACCTTTGCAAGACCATATAAGACCATATATAAGTTGGACCTGGGTTGAGATATAACCAAAAAAAACAAAACACAATGTAATTTGTTATTGTTTTCAATGACGTCATGCAAATATATGTATAATAACAAACAAATCTTTATTTGTATGTATGTATGTGTATTTTTGTCAATCTTCAGCAATGCGAATTTATATACCAGGTGGTGTCGATTCTACAACGAGTACATCATTTACAAAAACCACTTGCAATTTGTTTTTGTTTATGTGGTTTAAGCTGTCAAAGAGTGCCTGTTGTTTTTGTTACTTTTACGTTTGTTGTAGCATTCGCCGCAACAATCACAGGATAATTGACAGCTCAAACATCCAAACAACATCAACACCACCTGGTATATAAATTCGCCTTGAGAGAGAGCTTTTTATAATGTGTTCTCAAAAGAGCAACTCTCTCACGCGTACACAGAACCAGTGTTGCTATATATTTTTTGAAGAAAACTTTTTATTTCTAAATACATACTAATATTACAAAACACAATTCGTACATATATGTAATCAAACTGAGATAATTTATGTGAATTTAGTGCTGGAGACACTTTCAATATATTCAAATCAATCTCCCCATTAAGTGAATGAATTTGGGGACAATCATTTTGAAATCATCGGTTCAACTTATTGATATCAATTTTCAAAAAAAATAAAACTTTTTGCGTCACAAAAACCTTGCTAAAAAAGGAAAACTTGACACAAGGTGCATTTAATAAGGTGCCATCGGCAGCACAGCTGATTATAGAAATAGCTCGCACAAATGTCAAACTACATATATAAAAAATATTCGCCCGTACGTCCGTATGTCAAACTCTATATATAAAAAAATAAGTGAATTCGCCTGTATTTATTTCAATTCGCCACTGCTGTCACCTTGTTAAATACGCCTTGACTTGACATATGGTAACACTGCACAGAACACATATTGTACAAAAACAACAACTACGTTGTTTGAGCACGTTGCGTTTGCGCTTATTTCATTTTAGTTGTTGTTTGTTGCTATTGTCAACAAATAATTGAGCAACGCAACCACTCCCAGCAAGGCGAATCTATAGAAGGTGACGACAGAACTACAACATGTACAAAAACAACAGGTACTTTGTTTTTGTTAAAAGATAGTCGAACTGTCAAAGTTGCCTGTTGTTGTTTTTGCTTTTGGGTTTGTTGTATTTTTCGACACAACAATCACAAGTGAATTGACAGTTCACTTGTCTAAACAATTCGCCTTGACTCCCATATTGTTATTCTATTTTTTTAGCCTTTTTTAAACATGAAAGTAAATAACAAACATTTCAGAAAAAGCTTTTTGTTCTATTGTTGTGCTTAATTCTTTTAATACCCTTCATCATAAGTGGCAAGGCTATATACATATGTATATGTAAGTTTGTCATTCCGTTTGCAATTTCTATAAAATTTTATGAAATTTCAACAGATTATGTAAACGATTCTATATTGGATTTGCTGTTACGGTTCCATATGTGTTCTCCTATTTTAAGTTTTTCTTTTCTTTAAATCTTATATACAGGGATGGAAAATTATATTTTTGTTCCGTATTAAAATAGTATTAAAAAATTACTTTCTTCATCACCAGAGTACTTAAAATTTTAATATTACTGTAGCTTTATGTTGTAAACAATCGTCTGTTATCACAAAATTGTCTATAGAAAATGCTGTTATACTTAATAGACAAGAAAGAAAATGCTGTTTTTCATACGATTTTCTATAGAAAATACTGTTATACGCAACATGTCCAAAAAATATAGTTATAGACAAGATTTTCTATAGAAAATTATTTTATTTTCTATAGAAAAATGTTACACTCAAGATTTTCAACAGTAAATATAGTTATACTTAAGATTTTATACAGCAAATATTGTTATACACAAGATTGTTTATAGAAAATATTGTTCTACGCAAAATTTTCTATAGAAAATATTGTTCTACGCAAGATTTTCTATAGAAAATATTGTTCTACGCAAGATTTTCTATAGAAAATATTGTTCTATGCAAGATTTTCTATAGAAAATATTGTTCTATACAAGATTTTCTATAGAAAACATCGTCATACACAAGATTTTCTATAGAAAATATCGTCATACACAAGATTTTCTATAGAAAATATTGTTATACTCAAGATTTTCTACAGAAAATATTGTTATACTCAAGATTTTCTACAGAAAATATTGTTCTACACAAGATTTTCTGTAGAAAATGTTGTCCTACACAAGATTTTCTATAGAAAATGTTGTTCTACACAAGATTTTCTATAGAAAATATTGATGTACACAAGATTTTCTATAGAAAATATTGTTCTACACAAGATTTTCTATAGAAAATATTGTTCTACACAAGATTTTCTATAGAAAATATTGTTCTACACAAGATTTTCTATAGAAAATGTTGTTCTACACAAGATTTTCTATAGAAAATATTGTTCTACACAAGATTTTCTACAGAAAATATTTTCTATAGAAAATATTGTTCTACACAAGATTTTCTGTAGAAAATGTTGTCCTACACAAGATTTTCTATAGAAAATGTTGTCCTACACAAGATTTTCTATAGAAAATGTTGTCCTACACAAGATTTTCTATAGAAAATGTTGTCCTACACAAGATTTTCTATAGAAAATGTTGTCCTACACAAGATTTTCTATAGAAAATGTTGTCCTACACAAGATTTTCTATAGAAAAAATCGTCATACACAAGATTTTCTATAGAAAATATTGTTCTACACAAGATTTTCTATAGAAAATATTGTTCTACACAAGATTTTCTATAGAAAATATTGTTCTATACAAGATTTTCTATAGAAAATATCGTCATACACAAGATTTTCTATAGAAAATATTGTTATACTCAAGATTTTCTATAGCAAATATTGTTATACTCAAGATTTTCTATAGCAAATATTGTTATACTCAAGATTTTCTACAGAAAATATCTTCTATAGAAAATATTGTTCTACACAAGATTTTCTATAGAAAATATTGTTCTACACAAGATTTTCTATAGAAAATATTGTTGTACACAAGATTTTCTATAGAAAATATTGTTGTACACAAGATTTTCTATAGAAAATATTGTTGTACACAAGATTTTCTATAGAAAATATTGTTCTACACAAGATTTTCTATAGAAAATATTGTTCTACACAAGATTTTCTATAGAAAATTGTTACTAATATCTATAAAAATTGTTAACCTAAACATTTTCCCCAGAAATGTTTGTATTTGAATATCATGGTAACACTTTATTGTTATTAATAAAAATAATAAAATTTGGTTTCAATCCGCAAATGGACTTAAAAATAGCAAATGCTGATATATAAAAGGTTTATTTATCAAATTAGCTGTAATTATACCCTTCACCATGAGTGGCAAGGGTATATATAAGTTTGTCATTCCGTTTGTAATTTCCACATTTTTCATTTGCGACCCCATAAAGTATATATATTCTGGATCGTTATAGATAGCGGAATCGATATAGCCATGTCCGTCTGTCCGTCTGTGTGTTGAAATCAACTTTCCGAAGCCCCCAAATAACATACATACATGGTTCATATATCAATATCTCCGGAATTGAGATATAAGGAAAAAACCAGGACAACCTCAATTTTTTACCTATTTTTGACCTATATCTGGATTACTAAGTCATTAATATAGACAATATGGATATCAAATGATAGATATTTCAAAGACCTTTGCAACGACGTATATAAGACCATATATAAGTTGGACCTGGGTTGAGATATAACCAAAAAATCCAAAACACAATGTAATAGGGGGGTCAGACGGCATGTATTGCTTGTGTATTGGGACATGTATTCGATACATATGGAATTCCATGTGTATGTCAAAATTCACGTTATACATGTGATTCATAATTTCCACGTTCAAACGTACATATGTAATTGCATGTGACATAACCTCTATTAGTTTATATGTTTGTTGTTTTTAACAATATATTTATTTAAAATATTTTTAAATCACAATATATATATTTAATGCAATGAAATTTATTTTGTTATGATTTTTCTTTACTCTTTTTTGTTTTGTTTTTTTATTTTGCACTCACACAGTGTTGTATTTCAAAATACAACTCTGTTATACACACGAAAATAGAACATGCTCTAATTGCCAAAAATGTCACGAGTAATACACATGTATTTTACATACACAAAGTTTCATATGGATCACACGGCATGTATATGTTTACATATGGAAAAATGTCCCAATACATGGCACAAAACACAAGCAATACATGCCGTCTGACCCCCCTTTAATTTGTTATTGTTTTCAATGACGTCATGCAAATATATGTATAATAACAAACAAATCTTTATTTGTATGTATGTATGTGTTTTTTTGTCAATCTTCAGCAATGCGAATTTATATACCAGGTGGTATCGATTCTACAACGAGTACATCATTTACAAAAACCACTTGCAATTTGTTTTTGTTTATGTGGTTTAAGCTGTCAAAGAGTGCCTGTTGTTTTTGTTACTTTTACGTTTGTTGTAGCATTCGCCGCAACAATCACAGGATAATTGACAGCTCAAACATCCAAACAACATTATCAACACCACCTAGTATATAAATTCGCCTTGAGAGAGAGCTTTTTATAATGTGTTCTCAAAAGAGCAACTCTCTCACGCGTACACAGAACCAGTGTTGCTATATATTTTTTGAAGAAAACTTTTTATTTCTAAATACATACTAAAATTACAAAACACAATTCGTACATATATGTAATCAAACTGAGATAATTTCTGTGAATTTAGTGCTGGAGACACTTTCAATATATTCAAATCAATCTCCCCATTAAGTGAATGAATTTGGGGACAATCATTTTGAAATCATCGGTTCAACTTATTGATATCAATTTTCCAAAAAAATAAAACTTTTTGCGTCTCAAAAACCTTGCTAAAAAAGGAAAACTTGACATATGGTAACACTGCACAGAACACATATTGTACAAAAACAACAACCACGTTGTTTGAGAACGTTGCGTTTGCGCTTATTTCATTTTTGTTGTTGTTTGTTGCTATTGTCAACAAATAATTGTAGCACGACAGAACTACAACATGTACAAAAACAACAGGTACTTTGTTTTTGTTAAAAGATAGTCGAACTGTCAAAGTTGCCTGTTGTTGTTTTTGCTTTTGGGTTTGTTGTATTTTTCGACCAACAATCACAAGTGAATTGACAGTTCACTTGTCTAAACAATTCGCCTTGACTCCCATATTGTTATTCTATTTTTTTAGCCTTTTTTAAACATGAAAGTAAATAACAAACATTTCAGAAAAAGCTTTTTGTTCTATTGTTGTGCTTAATTCTTTTAATACCCTTCATCATAAGTGGCAAGGCTATATACATATGTATATGTAAGTTTGTCATTCCGTTTGCAATTTCTATAAAATTTTATGAAATTTCAACAGATTATGTAAACGATTCTATATTGGATTTGCTGTTACGGTTCCATATGTGTTCTCCTATTTTAAGTTTTTCTTTTCTTTAAATCTTATATACAGGGATGGAAAATTATATTTTTGTTCCGTATTAAAATAGTATTAAAAAATTACTTTCTTCATCACCAGAGTACTTAAAATTTTAATATTACTGTAGCTTTATGTTGTAAACAATCGTCTGTTATCACAAAATTGTCTATAGAAAATGCTGTTATAATAGACAAGATTTTTAAAGAAAACTGTTTTTCATACGATTTTCTATAGAAAATACTGTTATACGCAACATGTCCAAAAAATATAGTTATAGACAAGATTTTCTATAGAAAATTATTTTATTTTCTATAGAAAAATGTTACACTCAAGATTTTCAACAGAAAATATAGTTATACTTAAGATTTTATACAGCAAATATTGTTATACACAAGATTGTTTATAGAAAATATTGTTCTACGCAAAATTTTCTATAGAAAATATTGTTCTACGCAAGATTTTCTATAGAAAATATTGTTCTACGCAAGATTTTCTATAGAAAATATTGTTCTACGCAAGATTTTCTATAGAAAATATTGTTCTACGCAAGATTTTCTATAGAAAATATTGTTCTATGCAAGATTTTCTATAGAAAATATTGTTCTATGCAAGATTTTCTATAGAAAATATTGTTCTATACAAGATTTTCTATTGAAAGTATCGTCATACACAAGATTTTCTATAGAAAATATTGTTATACTCAAGATTTTCTATAGCAAATATTGTTATACTCAAGATTTTCTACAGAAAATATCTTCTATAGAAAATATTGTTCTACACAAGATTTTCTATAGAAAATATTGTTCTACACAAGATTTTCTATAGAAAATATTGTTCTACACAAGATTTTCTATAGAAAATATTGTTCTACACAATATTTTCTATAGAAAATATTGTTGAACACAAGATTTTCTATAGAAAATATTGTTGTACACAAGATTTTCTATAGAAAATATTGTTGTACACAAGATTTTCTATAGCAAATATTGTTGTACACAAGATTTTCTATAGAAAATATTGTTCTACACAAGATTTTCTATAGAAAATATTGTTCTACACAAGATTTTCTATAGAAAATATTGTTCTACACAAGATTTTCTATAGAAAATATTGTTCTACACAAGATTTTCTATAGAAAATGTTGTTTTACACAAGATTTTCTACAGAAAATGTTGTTTTACACAAGATTTTCTATAGAAAATGTTGTTTTACACAAGATTTTCTATAGAAAATGTTGCTCTACACAAGATTTTCTATAGAAAATGTTGTTCTACACAAGATTTTCTATAGAAAATGTTGTTCTACACAAGATTTTCTATAGAAAATGTTGTTCTACACAAGATTTTCTATAGAAAATGTTGTTCTACACAAGATTTTCTATAGAAAATGTTGTTCTACACAAGATTTTCTATAGAAAATGTTGTTCTACACAAGATTTTCTATAGAAAATGTTGTTCTACACAAGATTTTCTATAGAAAATGTTGTTCTACACAAGATTTTCTATAGAAAATGTTGTTCTACACAAGATTTTCTATAGAAAATGTTGTTCTACACAAGATTTTCTATAGAAAATGTTGTTCTACACAAGATTTTCTATAGAAAATGTTGTTCTACACAAGATTTTCTATAGAAAATGTTGTTCTACACAAGATTTTCTATAGAAAATGTTGTTCTACACAAGATTTTCTATAGAAAATGTTGTTCTACACAAGATTTTCTATAGAAAATGTTGTTCTACACAAGATTTTCTATAGAAAATGTTGTTCTACACAAGATTTTCTATAGAAAATGTTGTTCTACACAAGATTTTCTATAGAAAATGTTGTTCTACACAAGATTTTCTACAGAAAATATTGTTATACTCAAGATTTTCTACAGAAAATATTTTCTATAGAAAATATTGTTCTACACAAGATTTTCTGTAGAAAATGTTGTCCTACACAAGATTTTCTGTAGAAAATGTTGTCCTACACAAGATTTTCTATAGAAAATGTTGTCCTACACAAGATTTTCTATAGAAAATGTTGTCCTACACAAGATTTTCTATAGAAAATGTTGTTCTACACAAGATTTTCTATAGAAAATGTTGTCCTACACAAGATTTTCTATAGAAAAAATCGTCATACACAAGATTTTCTATAGAAAATATTGTTATACTCAAGATTTTCTATAGCAAATATTGATATACTCAAGATTTTCTACAGAAAATATTTTCTATAGAAAATATTGTTCTACACAAGATTTTCTATACAAGATTGTTCTACACAAGATTTTCTATAGAAAATATTGTTCTACACAAGATTTTCTACAGAAAATATTGTTATACTCAAGATTTTCTACAGAAAATATTGTCTATAGAAAATATTGTTCGACACAAGATTTTCTATAGAAAATGTTGTCCTACACAAGATTTTCTATAGAAAATATTGTTCTACACAAGATTTTCTACAGAAAATATTGTTATACTCAAGATTTTCTACAGAAAATATTTTCTATAGAAAATATTGTTCTACACAAGATTTTCTATAGAAAATATTGTTCTACACAAGATTTTCTACAGAAAATATTGTTATACTCAAGATTTTCTACAGAAAATATTTTCTATAGAAAATATTGTTCTACACAAGATTTTCTGTAGAAAATGTTGTCCTACACAAGATTTTCTATAGAAAATGTTGTTCTACACAAGATTTTCAATAGAAAATATTGTTGTACACAAGATTTTCAATAGAAAATATTGTTGTACACAAGATTTTCAATAGAAAATATTGTTGTACACAAGATTTTCTATAGAAAATATTGTTCTACACAAGATTTTCTATAGAAAATATTGTTCTACACAAGATTTTCTATAGAAAATATTGTTCTACACAAGATTTTCTATAGAAAATGTTGTTTTACACAAGATTTTCTATAGAAAATATTGTTCTACACAAGATTTTCTACAGAAAATATTTTCTATAGAAAATATTGTTCTACACAAGATTTTCTGTAGCAAATGTTGTCCTACACAAGATTTTCTATAGAAAATGTTGTCCTACACATGATTTTCTATAGAAAATGTTGTTCTACACAAGATTTTCTATAGAAAATGTTGTCCTACACAAGATTTTCTATAGAAAATGTTGTCCTACACAAGATTTTCTATAGAAAAAATCGTCATACACAAGATTTTCTATAGAAAAAATCGTCATACACAAGATTTTCTATAGAAAATATTGTTATACTCAAGATTTTCTATAGGAAATATTGTTATACTCAAGATTTTCTACAGAAAATATTTTCTATAGAAAAAATTGTTCTACACAAGATTTTCTATAGAAAATATTGTTCTACACAAGATTTTCTATAGAAAATATTGTTCTAAACAAGATTTTCTATAGAAAATATTGTTCTAAACAAGATTTTCTATAGAAAATATTGTTCTACACAAGATTTTCTATAGAAAATATTGTTCTAAACAAGATTTTCTATAGAAAATATTGTTCTAAACAAGATTTTCTATAGAAAATATTGTTCTAAATAAGATTTTCTATAGAAAATATTGTTCTAAACAAGATTTTCTATAGAAAATATTGTTCTAAACAAGATTTTCTATAGAAAATATTGTTCTAAACAAGATTTTCTTTAGAAAGTATTGTTCTAAACAAGATTTTCTATAGAAAATATTGTTCTAAACAAGATTTTCTATAGAAAATATTGTTCTAAACAAGATTTTCTATAGAAAATATTGTTCTAAACAAGATTTTCTATAGAAAATATTGTTCTAAACAAGATTTTCTATAGAAAATATTGTTCTAAACAAGATTTTCTATAGAAAATATTGTTCTAAACAAGATTTTCTATAGAAAATATTGTTCTAAACAAGATTTTCTATAGAAAATATTGTTCTAAACAAGATTTTCTATAGAAAATATTGTTCTATATAACAAGAAGATTTTCTATAGAAAATATTGTTCTATATAACAAGAAGATTTTCTATAGAAAATATTGTTCTACACAAGATTTTCAATAGAAAATATTGTTCTACACAAGATTTTCTATAGAAAATATTGGTCTACACAAGATTTTCTATAGAAAATATTGTTCTATACAAGATTTTCTATAGAAAATATTGTTATACTCAAGATTTTCTATAGAAAATATTGTTATACTCAAGATTTTCTATAGCAAATATTGTTATACTCAAGATTTTCTATAGCAAATATTGTTATACTCAAGATTTTCTATAGCAAATATTGTTATACTCAAGATTTTCTATAGAAAATATTGTTCTACACAAGATTTTCTATAGAAAATATTGTTATACACAAGATTTTCTATAGAAAATATTGTTATACACAAGATTTTCTATAGAAAATATTGTTATACACAAGATTTTCTATAGAAAATATTGTTCTACACAAGATTTTCTATAGAAAATATTGTTGTACACAAGATTTTCTATAGAAAATATTGTTGTACACAAGATTTTCTATAGAAAATATTGTTCTACACAAGATTTTCTATAGAAAATATTGTTCTACACAAGATTTTCTATAGAAAATATTGTTCTACACAAGATTTTCTATAGAAAATATTGTTCTACACAAGATTTTCTATAGAAAATATTGTTCTACACAAGATTTTCTATAGAAAATGTTGTTTTACACAAGATTTTCTATAGAAAATGTTGTTTTACACAAGATTTTCTATAGAAAATGTTGTTTTACACAAGATTTTCTATAGAAAATGTTGTTTTACACAAGATTTTCTATAGAAAATGTTGTTTTACACAAGATTTTCTATAGAAAATGTTGTTTTACACAAGATTTTCTATAGAAAATGTTGTTTTACACAAGATTTTCTATAGAAAATGTTGTTTTACACAAGATTTTCTATAGAAAATGTTGTTTTACACAAGATTTTCTATAGAAAATGTTGTTTTACACAAGATTTTCTATAGAAAATGTTGTTTTACACAAGATTTTCTATAGAAAATATTGTTCTACACAAGATTTTCTATAGAAAATGTTGTCCTACACAAGATTTTCTATAGATAATGTTGTTCTACACAAGATTTTCTATAGAAAATATTGTTGTACACAAGATTTTCTATAGATAATGTTGTTCTACACAAGATTTTCTATAGAAAATATTGTTGTACACAAGATTTTCTATAGAAAATATTGTTGTACACAAGATTTTCTATAGAAAATATTGTTGTACACAAGATTTTCTATAGAAAATATTGTTCTACACAAGATTTTCTATAGAAAATGTTGTTTTACACAAGATTTTCTATAGAAAATGTTGTTTTACACAAGATTTTCTATAGAAAATATTGTTCTACACAAGATTTTCTATAGAAAATATTGTTCTACACAAGATTTTCTATAGAAAATATTGTTCTACACAAGATTTTCTACAGAAAATATTGTTCTACACAAGATTTTCTATAGAAAATGTTGTTTTACACAAGATTTTCTATAGAAAATATTGTTCTACACAAGATTTTCTACAGAAAATATTTTCTATAGAAAATATTGTTCTACACAAGATTTTCTGTAGAAAATGTTGTCCTACACAAGATTTTCTATAGAAATATTGTTCTACGCAAGATTTTCTATAGAAATATTGTTCTACACAAGATTTTCTATAGAAAATATTGTTCTACATAAGATTTTCTATAGAAAATATTGTTCTACACAAGATTTTCTATAGAAAATATTGTTGTACACAAGATTTTCTATAGAAAA
This sequence comes from Calliphora vicina, assembly GCF_958450345.1. Lineage (NCBI taxonomy): Eukaryota > Metazoa > Arthropoda > Insecta > Diptera > Calliphoridae > Calliphora > Calliphora vicina. The sequence goes on along the minus strand of NC_088781.1, from coordinate 84,225,452 downwards.
TATTGTTCTACACAAGATTTTCTATAGAAAATATTGTTTTACACAAGATTTTCTATAGAAAATATTGTTTTACACAAGATTTTCTACAGAAAATATTGTTATACTCAAGATTTTCTACAGAAAATATTTTCTATAGAAAATATTGTTCTACACAAGATTTTCTGTAGAAAATATTGTTCTACACAAGATTTTCTATAGAAAATAATGTTCTACACAAGATTTTCTATAGAAAATATTGTTGTACACAAGATTTTCTATAGAAAATATTGTTGTACACAAGATTTTCTATAGAAAATATTGTTCTACACAAGATTTTCTATAGAAAATTGTTACTAATATCTATAAAAATTGTTAACCTAAACATTTTCCCCAGAAATGTTTGTATTTGAATATCATGGTAACACTTTATTGTTATTAATAAAAATAATAAAATTTGGTTTCAATCCGCAAATGGACTTAAAAATAGCAAATGCTGATATATAAAAGGTTTATTTATCAAATTAGCTGTAATTATACCCTTCACCATGAGTGGCAAGGGTATATATTAGGGTATTCAATTAATCGGGTTTCTGGTTTAATCGGTTAATCGAGCAAATAATTAATCGAGGTTTAGATTTATTCGGTTAATAATCGGTTAATTTAAAATTATTCGATTAACCGAATAATTTCTATTTTCATTTTAAATTGAAAATACAACAACGAATTTTGTGCACAACAACATAAAAAACAGCAAATAAGGTATTTGAGATCATTTTTGTAAACATATCGCCTATTTGCTGCAACAACGTCATAACTCAAAATCCGTGTTTTATGAACTGAGTAATACAAAACATACGCTGTTCTAGGTTAGGTTAGGTTCCATGGGTAGCCACTCTTCAAGCAGCTCACTTGGGTCCATTCAAAACTGATCCCATTGTGATACCCAAGGGGTAAACATCTTGGTATTAATTATACGTCCGTTGTTTCCAGGCTAAACCAACCAGATTCTCTGATGAAAGAGTAGATTCGTCTAAGACTTATCCTTGATAGCTCATCTAAGCATGATAGGAATGGTGTTCCGAAGATGCGTTCCCTCAGATTTATCAGAGCCGGGCATTGACAGAATAGGTGTGACACCGTCTCATCCTCTTCTTCATTATGGCAGCTCCTACAGTAGTCATTATACCGTAGGCCCAATCTCCTAGCATGTGTCCCAATTATACAGTGTCCTGTAATGAAGGAGACAATTAGCCTTATTTGCTCACGACGAAATTCCATAAGTAGATTCGTCCTGCTGGCATCATATACGGGCCAAGTAGACCTCGTTGTAACACAGGAAGACTCATTGGTCCACCTGCTTTGTGCAGATTCATATAGTGTCCGCTGAACAGCCATCTTGCATATAGCAAGGGAAATACCAGAAAAGGGGTCGATCTCATCATCATCCATCATCGCCCCCATTTTGGCCAGTTCGTCAGCTATACAATTACCCTGATTACCATCGTGGCCAGGGACCCATATAAGCGTTATCCTAGAATGTCTCGCTATCTCATTAAGGGATACCCGGCATTCCTCGGTTAACCTAGATGTCGTAAAGACACCCGCTATTCCTTTAACGGCAGCCTTGCTATCGGTAAATATACATATATCACCAGATATTTGATAAAACCTCAGCCAGTTGGATGCACGTTTAATGGCCGTAATTTCCGCCTGAAGAGCCGTACAGAAGTTAGGTAGCCTGAAATAGGATTTAATCCCATAGTTCTCAATAAAGAAACCACCACCGACCCTATTGCCCCTCTTTGAGCCATCAGTAAATACCCTTATGACATCATCAGGGGGTAAGAGTCCGCGCTGCCATGAATCCCTATTCGGGATCCTAATATGGAAATGCATATCGAAAAATGGTTTTGCGATGCAGTAATCGACATTACTATGTAAGTACCCATAGTAGTTCAGTATCTTAGAGTGCCCATGATCTTTACCATACCACGAACATCCAGCATTTAGTCTCACAGCAGAGTTGAGAGCCATTTGTATCACCATCAAATCAACTGGTAACCAGTTCAGGATAGTAAAAAGTGCCTTAGAGGGGGTAGTCCTTATAGCGCCTGTAATCAGTATCGCAATAGTCCTGAGAACTCGTTCCACAGCCTTACGGTGAGTAGCATTATCCAAGGCGTGCCACCACACCAACACTCCATAGAACAAGATGGGTTTAACAACTGCTTTGAAGATCCAACTGATACCCTTCGGCATAATACCCCAGTTTGTACCAATTGCCTTCTTACAGGAGTAGATGGCTACATAAGCCTTGTTAATCCTGTTTTGAATATTCAAATTCCAGGACAATCTTTTATCTAGAATGATGCCAAGATACTTCGCATTATCTATAATCTCAAGACTGATTCCATTCAGTCTAGGTGGTCTGAAGTCATCGATCTTATACCTCCTAGTGAAGAGAACCAGTTCCGTTTTTTGTGGGTTCACACTAAGTCCACATGAAATACTCCACTCACTCAGTGTACTTAATGCTGATTCCATACAACTGGATATTGTATCCAGAAATTTACCAGATATAAAAACTGCAACATCGTCAGCATATGCGACTGTCTTGATCCTTCTGTTGTCCATCCTGATCAACAGGGAATTCATAGCCAAATTCCACAGAAGTGGTGATAAAACACCCCCCTGCGGGGTTCCACGATTGGCCACTTTTAAAACACTTACACCACCTAAAGTAGCACAAATGACTCTATAACCGAGTATCTTTTCGACTAGTCGGCGAACACATAGATCAATTCCCAGTTCATCCATCGCAGATAGGATGGCATCGGGCCTGACATTATTAAAAGCTCCTTCAATATCGAGAAAGGCAACAAGTGAATACTCCTTATGTATTAGCGACTCCTCAATGGAGCCAACTAGCGAATGTAGAGCTGTTTCCACAGATCTGCCTTTGGTGTAGGCATGTTGGGATTTAGAGATGAGTTCCGACGGAATGGTCATTCTCAGATATACGTCAATCACCCTTTCTAGGGTTTTCAGCAGGAAGGATGCAAGGCTAATTGGCCTATAATCCTTTGGTTTAGTGTGAGTCGCCTTACCACCTTTAGGAATGAAGACTACTCTGCATCTCGTCCACCATGTGGGGATATAGGTCCATCTAATACACGCTGTGTATATGCTAATGAGCCATGGTACAACTATTTCTTCGTTCTTTTGAAGATCAGCAGGAATAATGCCATCCGGCCCTGGAGATTTAAACGGGTCGAAGCTTTTGATTGCCCATTGGATTCTATCCCTGTTTATCGGAACAGAGTTATCACCCGGAGCAACAGAATCGGCAGCCCCATTCATAGTCACATCATCGACTGGAAGGCAACCTGGAAAATGAGTATCTAATAGGACCTCAAGTGTTTCCTTACTATTCAGAGTCCATCTACCACAGGGTTTCTGGATATAGCTTGGTACAACCGGTGAAGTTGATAGAATTTTACTTAATCGGTTAGTCTCAGAGGATCCTTCCACGCCGCTACAGAAGTCCCTCCAGGCTTTCCTTTTCGCATTCCTCGTAAGGTTCTTAAAGTGGTTCACTGAGGACTTATATTCCGGCCAGTTACCCAGCCTCTTTGCCTCGTTGAACAATTTACGACACGCCCTTCTTGCGTGTGCAATCTCAGGGTTCCACCAGGGTGGCTTATTCCTACCCCTGCAGATATTCGGCTTACAGGCCAAATTAGTAGCTGATTGGAACGCTTCTGTAAGTGCCTCAACTGCTACCTCAATATCGTCCCTATTTTCAATAGTGGGCGGGTTTGGTAGAGACCGGGAGAGTACATCACTCTGCAACTCCCAATTGGTCTTCCTCCTATTTAGAATGGTATTATCATTCCTATAAGTTACACTGATATTGAAATCAATATATAGATGATCAGAAAAAGAGCAGTCGTCGGAGACAGCCCAATTGTTAATCATACTGTGGTGCTCAGCACTCACAAGTGTTAAGTCTAGTACCTCACTTCTGTTTGAAACAATGAAGGTAGGTTCTGAACCTCTATTAACTACTTCCAAACTACTATTAAGTATGAAACTGAAAAGACTCTCACCTCTTGTGTTGGTGTCGCTGCTACCCCATACAATGTGGTGCGAGTTAGCGTCAGCACAGATAACCAATGGTATCCTGGACTCATTCGCCTTTTTCACAGCACTACGGATATCATCGTTTGGTGGATGCTCCCCGTGGTCATGCGCCATGTAGCTGGATATCAGCCATAACAAACAGCCTTCATTAGTTTCCCATGAGACTGCTACTGTATCTTCATTACTGTAATCAGACAGAATGAAGATTTTCAAAGAGCTTTTAGCCAATATACAGGATCTAATTTTACCTGCGCCTTTAGCGAAGTAGAGCTTATAGCCCTTCAAACATAGTCCACAGATACGGTCCTGATGGACCCAAGGTTCCTGGACCATGACTAGCTCCTCCCCGTTCTGAGCAATTCGGAGGAGCAGTGCAGCTGATGCTGCTTTAGAGTGGTGAAGGTTTATCTGGGTCACCCTCACCATGCTCCATTTTTACAATAGTGACGTCGGCGTCCTCCTGGTCAGAATTCAGGAGGGCGTCCTCGTCCACCACCTCATCCATCCGTTCAAAGAATGTACCAACTAGTTCGGAGACTGAGTTGGTATCTTCAGTGTCGGCTGGATCAGTGGCGTCATTGCAATCCATGCCCTCTTCCGAGAGCATGGGCTTTACATCACCTGAGGATGTATCGCCTTTGTTGTCGCTACGGTAGACACGCAGGATGATCGTACCAAATCCATAGTAGACCTTCCCTTGTGCCTTCCTTAGCGGCCCCAAAGAGTCCTTATTCAGGACAACGATCGCTTTCCTTGAAGAGCCCTCAGCGTCCGTAACCTTAACAACTTTCCAGTCTTGAGTTGGAAGCTGTGGGTTACAGCACTGAAGGATCTCCAAGATCTCCTCCGGGCTAGATGGCTCAGCTGGTATTTTAGCTATGGATCTAGGCTTTCGGGGTATCTCACTCACAGATACCACCTCAAGCCTAGACCCCGGCCAAACCTCACCCAGTGATGCGACGGCAGTCTTTAGTAGCAACGCTGAGCGTTCATCTACACAAGACATAAGTTTTACGTGACCCTGGTACCAACCAGCGTCATCGCATTGTGGAGGAGTGCCTGGGTTCTCTTTGAGAACTTTCCAAAACACCCCTACCAGTTTTTGCTTCACCATATCCCAATTCAATTGAGATATGGATCCGTCATTCGCACTCCGGTCGATAACCGCCCTAACAAGACTGTCTTTGACAATCTCGCTAAAGGATTTAGCTAACGACCTTTGTGCCGCTTTGGGACGTTTAGGTCCCGGTTGCTGGCTCTTGGTCGCTGTATCCTCCTCTGAACGTTGCCGTTTAGGCCCCGCTGGTAATTCAGCAGAAGGAGGAGCGGTCTTGAGACCAGCAATATAGGCTTTCGCCCAGCAAAGCGAAGCTAGTTGCTCCTTAGTGAGGTCCTCGACTTTTTTCGAGCCAAGTGCCTCAACAAAGCGGTAAGCGGAACGCCTGGTGGTAGCAGTCCTTCTAGCAGGGTTTTTATGCCTGGGGTTAGTTTCAGAGCCGGGATTGGCCAGGGGTGATGCGTCTTCAGGACAGGAGGATTCCTTCACAAGACCTGAGCGCACAGTTGGCATATGGGAAGCATCCGTGAGGGGCGACTTAGTCGCTTCCCCCTTAGAGGCACCCGAAACAGGGGGTTTAGCCGCCTTGACGACTTGGGCTTTCGCGGCTTTGGAGGTACTTGGAGAGAAGTCCAGAGGTACCTCGCCGCTTAGGTCACTACCACCTATTGCCTTGGATTTTTTACAATCAGCCAATCTGGGTATGCCAGATTGACCTCTTGCGACACCAGTAGCATGCAGACTAGTCTGGCCCGGTGTGATCACCTGACTAGCCTGAGTTGCAGTAGCATTCGACTCACCACAGCCCGAAACCATCGCTGTGGGAGTAGGGTCCCCGGAGATTATGAAGCCCCCGACCGGGTACATGGGGCATGCCTTATCCTCTTCCATGTGTCCTGATGGACAATTACTTGCATTTTATACCTGCTGCCAGGTGTTGAGATAACTGCCGCCCCATTGGAGAAACAGACGCAGACCACCAGCCGCCCAATATGGGAAACAGACGCTGGTGGATTTCGGACGGACATTAAAGAGTCCTTACGGACCAGCCGGACTATCCACCTTAACCACCCCTCTCAATGAGGGGAAAATGGTTCGATGGAAATAACATCTGATAGCCGCCCCAGAGGAGAACAGACGCTATCAGACAAAGGGAGGGTAGTTCTTAGTATCATGCTCAACGCGTGCCCTTCTGGAATGGGAGACCCTGCCAGAGACAGCCAACTCAAGTTAAACTGTCCCCTCCAGCATGGCCAACGCGAATCATCGCACTTAAGCCTCTACATCGCGTCAAGATGACTACCCATCGCTGTTCTATAATATTTCATATAGTTTCATCAGTTTTCAAAAAGTCAATTATTTTGTGTGTGACAGTGTTTTTTTTGTTGTAAACATCAAAATTAAAATTCATGTTTTCTAGTATATTTGATAAGTAAAAATTTGGTTAAATACAGATTAGAAAGATATTAACATCCGCTGTTTATATTTCTGAAATCGCATGATCTGTTGAAAATATATTTAAGAAATAGTAAAATGTCATAAAATATTCAAAGACGTTCTTCTCGAAACGACTTTTTTGAATTATGACGTTGTTGCAGCAAACGAGCGATGTGTGAGTTTTTTAGGGTTTTAGTGAGATCTTTTGAAATAATCTTTTACAAAAATAATATAATTTAAACGATTTTTTCTTTAGATTTAATAAAACTTGGAAAACAAAATCCCTCGCTGATTGTATATGTTGAAGAAATCGAAATCATGATAAAGAATATTCCATTTTGGATTGTTTTAGATTTTTATTAATTTAGTTTAGTTATGATAAAAAGACTCATTTCAAAAAAAGTTTCTTCTATACATGTAAATACAAACAAAGTTTCAAATACATACATGTAAATTAAATATGTCGGTTGTTATACATACTCACTAATCATGTTTAAAAAATATCTAATTTTAATTTGAAATTTGTATTTGAATTAGACTTGCCACCTTTTGAAATTTCCAAAACGGGACACCACTAAATGATCAGAGAACGATGGAAAAAACATGGAAAATGACCTAGCGTGGGTTATAGGACTTGCTGTACATTACAAATTGTGTCAACAAATTTCAGAAACACCTTCAAATTCAGAAGTTATTCTGAAAAAACCGTTTACAGTGATGTTTTTCAACTCATCGATCTGTAACTCAGTCAGTTTTTGTTCAATTTTTATTTTTTTTAACATTTTGGGAAAGAAAACTTATTACACTTCAAAATGACATGCATTTATTGATACATTTGTAAGTTATAAGTGAAAGCTTATAAAAATTTATATCAATGTATAAAGAAGTTCTTAATAAAACATGGTTTTAATTTTTCAAATCGGATGAAAACTGTAAAAGTTATTCAACTTTTCATTAATACCTTTTTGAGTATTTTCTCCCCCAGCGCATATAAATGTAAAAATAACTTTTTTCGAAAGAGTTTAATAACTTTTGCAAATATATAAACCGATTTTAATAAGTAATTGTCTATATAAATCAGTCTTTAAAGCACTGTGCAAAAAAAAATTTGATTTTCATAGAAAAAAATTAAAATAACTATTGTTGAATTTGAAAAATTACGAAAAAAAAATAAAATAAAAAATTTAACTTTTTTAATAACTTAAACAATTTCTTAGATTATTTTTTAAAATTTTGAAATCGGTTTTAAAATGTCTGAGTTAGAGGTATTGAAGTACTACCTACCCTAAAACACTTGTTTCAAAATAACTCAAAATTTTGAGGGTGTTCAAAATCTTTGAAAACGGTTTTAGCATTTCCTCACCTAGGCATACAACCTCCATTAGGTCGCTTTTCAAGTTCTGACAAAAAGTGTTATTTTGAAGCAGTGTTATTATCCTATTTTATTTATTAAAATCAACAATAACACATTAATTTTAATTGTGTGAAATCTGGAGAACTATTACTGTGAAAGTCTTTGAACTTTATACAGGAGTAAATAGTTATTTTCGAATATCTGGAGAACTATAATTGTGGAAGTCTTAAAATTTTGCCCTAATATCACCCTTACTATTCTACATTTTTTGGGTGAAAATGTTATTGTGTTAGTGGGCGTGGCATCTCTCATACAAAGTAAATAGTTAATTTCGAATATCTGGAGTACTATAATTGTGAAGTATTTAAACTTTGTATGAATCAAATTCTTGTCACTATACGGAGTTTAGCTGAAAATTGGCGAGACTGAATTTTTTAAAGTAAATAGTTATTTTCAAATATCTGGAGTACTATAATTGTGAAATTCTTCAAACTTTATATGAATCAATTTCATATCACGACATGAAGTTTAACCAAATTGGGTAGAATCGGAACAAGGTTTAAGTCACCTACCACACAAAGGAAAATAAATATTTTCAGAACTATAATTGCGAGATTCCTCAAACTTGTTTGATAGCCCACTTATCATTTTACATAGTTTGGCTGTAAAATGGTCGGGATTGGATTAGTGGGAGTGACACCTCCCATACAAAGTATATAGTTAATTTCGAATATCTGGAGTACTATAATTGTAATGTATTTAAATTTTGTATGAATCAAATTCTTATCACTGTACAGAGTTTAGCTAAAATGGTCTAGATCGGAACAGTGGGTGTGAAACTTTCCATTCAAAGTACATAGTAAATTTTGAATATCTGTATAATTAAAATTGCGAGATTCTTCAAACTTTGTCTGAAAATTTATTTTTTATAATTTTACCTAATTTGTTTCACCTCATTAAAAAAATAGTTTATAAAATCTTTAAAATTTTTTTATTTTACTACTTAGGAGTAACGAAGCGCAGCGGGTTATTTAATAAAGTTTACCTATTTCAGTCCATAATTTAAAATTTACATTTTTAATCGCTTTTATCAGCTTTTTTATTATTATTTGAAGTAATAAATTCAACAAACTCAGTCCATTTCAATGGACCAACAACTCACCTTTAACTAAAGGTACAAGCATCCTAGAGCGAGCCATTTATTTTTCATGAAAGTTAAATAATATTTACTAATGAGTTTATTGAAACTCATAGAAGTTAATGCACTAAGTACCTATGTATATTGTTAAATAGTGATATTCAGTTTTTAGAAAATACTATATTTCAGAAAATAAAGCATCCTTGTTTATCGGTATTTCCAATTTTTGATTTTTTTATATTTTTTGTGGTAATTAATGAAAAAGTTATGTTTTTTTTAAACGGGCCAAATGGCGTCCCGTTCAGAGTATCGCCGGGACACGGGACATTCGACTCTAAAACTGGTCTGTCCCGTCGAAAACGGGACGGTTGGCAAGTCTAATTTGAATTGAAATGGAAAAATAAATACAAAACATTTTTTTAAAGTGCAAAAAAAGGAATTTCGGTTAATCGGTTAATCGACACAAATTAATCGGTTTATTTGTTATTTGAAAATCCCCAATTTCAAATTATTCGAACAGTTAACCGTCCAAAATTAATCGGTTAACCGATTAACGGTTAATCGATTGAATACCCTAGTATATATAAGTTTGTCATTCCGTTTGTAATTTCCACATTTTTCATTTGCGACCCCATAAAGTATATATATTCTGGATCGTTATAGATAGCGGAATCGATATAGCCATGTCCGTCTGTCCGTCTGTGTGTTGAAATCAACTTTCCGAAGCCCCCAAATAACATACATACATGATTCATATATCAATATCTCCGGAATTGAGATATAAGGAAAAAACCAGGACAACCTCAATTTTTTACCTATTTTTGACCTATATCTGGATTACTAAGTCATTAATATAGACAATATGGATATCTAATGATAGATATTTCAAAGACCTTTGCAACGACGTATATAAGACCATATATAAGTTGGACCTGGGTTGAGATATAACCAAAAAAACCAAAACACAATGTAATTTGTTATTGTTTTCAATGACGTCATGCAAATATATGTATAATAACCAGGGAAACCGGAAATATGCTCTAAAAAAAGCGTTTTAGGCGCTTTAAATATGCAGTAAAAACTTTAAAATATGCTCTTAAAATTTAAAAAATATGCTCTTAAAAAACAAACTTTTACATAATTTTTAACCAAAAAAAAATTTACTTAAATTTTCAAATAAAAATTGTTGTCTATTGGATCTGAAAACATTTTTAGACATAGAAAATGTTCTTTCGACATCAACTGATGTTACAGGAGCAAATTTAAAAGACAATATTTCTTTAACACTTAGAACGGTTAAGTTTGAATTAGAACTAAAATTTGATATTTAGATGGAGCTATTATTAAAATAGTCCTTATTTTATATTAAAACAAGTAAGAGAGCTATATTCGGCTGTGCCGAATCTTATATACCCTTCACCTAATTATACTTCAAAATAAAAAATTTAAATATTTTTAGGTGAACAAAAGTTTTTCTATAGAAAATGTTGTTTTACACAAGATTTTCTATAGAAAATGTTGTTTTACACAAGATTTTCTATAGAAAATGTTGCTCTACACAAGATTTTCTATAGAAAATGTTGTTCTACACAAGATTTTCTATAGAAAATGTTGTTCTACACAAGATTTTCTATAGAAAATGTTGTTCTACACAAGATTTTCTATAGAAAATGTTGTTCTACACAAGATTTTCTATAGAAAATGTTGTTCTACACAAGATTTTCTATAGAAAATGTTGTTCTACACAAGATTTTCTATAGAAAATGTTGTTCTACACAAGATTTTCTATAGAAAATGTTGTTCTACACAAGATTTTCTATAGAAAATGTTGTTCTACACAAGATTTTCTATAGAAAATGTTGTTCTACACAAGATTTTCTATAGAAAATGTTGTTCTACACAAGATTTTCTATAGAAAATGTTGTTCTACACAAGATTTTCTATAGAAAATGTTGTTCTACACAAGATTTTCTATAGAAAATGTTGTTCTACACAAGATTTTCTATAGAAAATGTTGTTCTACACAAGATTTTCTATAGAAAATGTTGTTCTACACAAGATTTTCTATAGAAAATGTTGTTCTACACAAGATTTTCTACAGAAAATATTGTTATACTCAAGATTTTCTATAGAAAATGTTGTTCTACACAAGATTTTCTATAGAAAATGTTGTTCTACACAAGATTTTCTACAGAAAATATTGTTATACTCAAGATTTTCTACAGAAAATATTTTCTATAGAAAATATTGTTCTACACAAGATTTTCTGTAGAAAATGTTGTCCTACACAAGATTTTCTGTAGAAAATGTTGTCCTACACAAGATTTTCTATAGAAAATGTTGTCCTACACAAGATTTTCTATAGAAAATGTTGTCCTACACAAGATTTTCTATAGAAAATGTTGTTCTACACAAGATTTTCTATAGAAAATGTTGTCCTACACAAGATTTTCTATAGAAAAAATCGTCATACACAAGATTTTCTATAGAAAATATTGTTATACTCAAGATTTTCTATAGCAAATATTGATATACTCAAGATTTTCTACAGAAAATATTTTCTATAGAAAATATTGTTCTACACAAGATTTTCTATACAAGATTGTTCTACACAAGATTTTCTATAGAAAATATTGTTCTACACAAGATTTTCTACAGAAAATATTGTTATACTCAAGATTTTCTACAGAAAATATTGTCTATAGAAAATATTGTTCGACACAAGATTTTCTATAGAAAATATTGTTCGACACAAGATTTTCTATAGAAAATGTTGTCCTACACAAGATTTTCTATAGAAAATATTGTTCTACACAAGATTTTCTACAGAAAATATTGTTATACTCAAGATTTTCTACAGAAAATATTTTCTATAGAAAATATTGTTCTACACAAGATTTTCTATAGAAAATATTGTTCTACACAAGATTTTCTACAGAAAATATTGTTATACTCAAGATTTTCTACAGAAAATATTTTCTATAGAAAATATTGTTCTACACAAGATTTTCTGTAGAAAATGTTGTCCTACACAAGATTTTCTATAGAAAATGTTGTCCTACACATGATTTTCTATAGAAAATGTTGTTCTACACAAGATTTTCTATAGAAAATGTTGTCCTACACAAGATTTTCTATAGAAAATGTTGTCCTACACAAGATTTTCTATAGAAAATATTGTTCTACACAAGATTTTCTATAGAAAATATTGTTCTACACAAGATTTTCTATAGAAAATGTTGTTCTACACAAGATTTTCTATAGAAAATGTTGTTCTACACAAGATTTTCTATAGAAAATGTTGTTCTACACAAGATTTTCTATAGAAAATGTTGTTCTACACAAGATTTTCTATAGAAAATGTTGTTCTACACAAGATTTTCTATAGAAAATGTTGTTCTACACAAGATTTTCTATAGAAAATGTTGTTCTACACAAGATTTTCTATAGAAAATGTTGTTCTACACAAGATTTTCTATAGAAAATGTTGTTCTACACAAGATTTTCTACAGAAAATATTGTTATACTCAAGATTTTCTACAGAAAATATTTTCTATAGAAAATATTGTTCTACACAAGATTTTCTGTAGAAAATGTTGTCCTACACAAGATTTTCTGTAGAAAATGTTGTCCTACACAAGATTTTCTATAGAAAATGTTGTCCTACACAAGATTTTCTATAGAAAATGTTGTCCTACACAAGATTTTCTATAGAAAATGTTGTTCTACACAAGATTTTCTATAGAAAATGTTGTCCTACACAAGATTTTCTATAGAAAAAATCGTCATACACAAGATTTTCTATAGAAAATATTGTTATACTCAAGATTTTCTATAGCAAATATTGATATACTCAAGATTTTCTACAGAAAATATTTTCTATAGAAAATATTGTTCTACACAAGATTTTCTATACAAGATTGTTCTACACAAGATTTTCTATAGAAAATATTGTTCTACACAAGATTTTCTACAGAAAATATTGTTATACTCAAGATTTTCTACAGAAAATATTGTCTATAGAAAATATTGTTCGACACAAGATTTTCTATAGAAAATATTGTTCGACACAAGATTTTCTATAGAAAATGTTGTCCTACACAAGATTTTCTATAGAAAATATTGTTCTACACAAGATTTTCTACAGAAAATATTGTTATACTCAAGATTTTCTACAGAAAATATTTTCTATAGAAAATATTGTTCTACACAAGATTTTCTATAGAAAATATTGTTCTACACAAGATTTTCTACAGAAAATATTGTTATACTCAAGATTTTCTACAGAAAATATTTTCTATAGAAAATATTGTTCTACACAAGATTTTCTGTAGAAAATGTTGTCCTACACAAGATTTTCTATAGAAAATGTTGTCCTACACATGATTTTCTATAGAAAATGTTGTTCTACACAAGATTTTCTATAGAAAATGTTGTCCTACACAAGATTTTCTATAGAAAATGTTGTCCTACACAAGATTTTCTATAGAAAATATTGTTCTACACAAGATTTTCTATAGAAAATATTGTTCTACACAAGATTTTCTATAGAAAATATTGTTCTACACAAGATTTTCTATAGAAAATATTGTTCTACACAAGATTTTCTATAGAAAATTTTGTTTTACACAAGATTTTCTATAGAAAATATTGTTCTACACAAGATTTTCTATAGAAAATATTGTTCTACACAAGATTTTCTACAGAAAATATTTTCTATAGAAAATATTGTTCTACACAAGATTTTCTGTAGAAAATGTTGTCCTACACAAGATTTTCTATAGAAAATGTTGTCCTACACATGATTTTCTATAGAAAATGTTGTTCTACACAAGATTTTCTATAGAAAATGTTGTCCTACACAAGATTTTCTATAGAAAATGTTGTCCTACACAAGATTTTCTATAGAAAAAATCGTCATACACAAGATTTTCTATAGAAAAAATCGTCATACACAAGATTTTCTATAGAAAATATTGTTATACTCAAGATTTTCTATAGGAAATATTGTTATACTCAAGATTTTCTACAGAAAATATTTTCTATAGAAAAAATTGTTCTACACAAGATTTTCTATAGAAAATATTGTTCTACACAAGATTTTCTATAGAAAATATTGTTCTAAACAAGATTTTCTATAGAAAATATTGTTCTAAACAAGATTTTCCATAGAAAATATTGTTCTACACAAGATTTTCTATAGAAAATATTGTTCTACACAAGATTTTCTATAGAAAATATTGTTCTAAACAAGATTTTCTATAGAAAATATTGTTCTAAACAAGATTTTCTATAGAAAATATTGTTCTAAACAAGATTTTCTATAGAAAATATTGTTCTAAACAAGATTTTCTATAGAAAATATTGTTCTAAACAAGATTTTCTATAGAAAATATTGTTCTAAACAAGATTTTCTATAGAAAATATTGTTCTAAACAAGATTTTCTATAGAAAATATTGTTCTAAACAAGATTTTCTATAGAAAATATTGTTCTAAACAAGATTTTCTATAGAAAATATTGTTCTAAACAAGATTTTCTATAGAAAATATTGTTCTAAACAAGATTTTCTATAGAAAATATTGTTCTAAACAAGATTTTCTATAGAAAATATTGTTCTAAACAAGATTTTCTATAGAAAATACTGTTCTAAACAAGATTTTCTATAGAAAATATTGTTCTAAACAAGATTTTCTATAGAAAATATTGTTCTAAACAAGATTTTCTATAGAAAATATTGTTCTAAACAAGATTTTCTATAGAAAATATTGTTCTAAACAAGATTTTCTATAGAAAATATTGTTCTAAACAAGATTTTCTATAGAAAATATTGTTCTAAACAAGATTTTCTATAGAAAATATTGTTCTAAACAAGATTTTCTATAGAAAGTATTGTTCTAAACAAGATTTTCTTTAGAAAGTATTGTTCTAAACAAGATTTTCTATAGAAAATATTGTTCTAAACAAGATTTTCTATAGAAAATATTGTTCTAAACAAGATTTTCTATAGAAAATATTGTTCTAAACAAGATTTTCTATAGAAAATATTGTTCTAAACAAGATTTTCTATAGAAAATATTGTTCTAAACAAGATTTTCTATAGAAAATATTGTTCTAAACAAGATTTTCTATAGAAAATATTGTTCTAAACAAGATTTTCTATAGAAAATATTGTTCTATATAACAAGAAGATTTTCTATAGAAAATATTGTTCTATATAACAAGAAGATTTTCTATAGAAAATATTGTTCTACACAAGATTTTCAATAGAAAATATTTTTCTACACAAGATTTTCTATAGAAAATATTGGTCTACACAAGATTTTCTATAGAAAATATTGGTCTACACAAGATTTTCTATAGAAAATATTGTTCTATACAAGATTTTCTATAGAAAATATTGTTATACTCAAGATTTTCTATAGAAAATATTGTTATACTCAAGATTTTCTATAGCATATATTGTTATACTCAAGATTTTCTATAGCAAATATTGTTATACTCAAGATTTTCTATAGCAAATATTGTTATACTCAAGATTTTCTATAGAAAATATTGTTCTACACAAGATTTTCTATAGAAAATATTGTTATACACAAGATTTTCTATAGAAAATATTGTTATACACAAGATTTTCTATAGAAAATATTGTTCTACACAAGATTTTCTATAGAAAATATTGTTGTACACAAGATTTTCTATAGAAAATATTGTTGTACACAAGATTTTCTATAGAAAATATTGTTCTACACAAGATTTTCTATAGAAAATATTGTTCTACACAAGATTTTCTATAGAAAATGTTGTTTTACACAAGGTTTTCTATAGAAAATGTTGTTTTACACAAGATTTTCTATAGAAAATGTTGTTTTACACAAGATTTTCTATAGAAAATGTTGTTTTACACAAGATTTTCTATAGAAAATGTTGTTTTACACAAGATTTTCTATAGAAAATGTTGTTTTACACAAGATTTTCTATAGAAAATGTTGTTTTACACAAGATTTTCTATAGAAAATGTTGTTTTACACAAGATTTTCTATAGAAAATGTTGTTTTACACAAGATTTTCTATAGAAAATGTTGTTTTACATAAGATTTTCTACAGAAAATATTGTTATACTCAAGATTTTCTACAGAAAATATTTTCTATAGAAAATATTGTTCTACACAAGATTTTCTATAGAAATATTGTTCTACACAAGATTTTCTATAGAAAATATTGTTTTACACAAGATTTTCTATAGAAAATATTGTTTTACACAAGATTTTCTACAGAAAATATTGTTTTACACAAGATTTTCTACAGAAAATATTGTTATACTCAAGATTTTCTACAGAAAATATTTTCTATAGAAAATATTGTTCTACACAAGATTTTCTATAGAAAATATTGTTCTACACAAGATTTTCTATAGAAAATATTGTTCTACACAAGATTTTCTGTAGAAAATGTTGTCCTACACAAGATTTTCTACAGAAAATATTGTTATACTCAAGATTTTCTACAGAAAATATTTTCTATAGAAAATATTGTTCTACACAAGATTTTCTATAGAAATATTGTTCTACACAAGATTTTCTATAGAAAATATTGTTTTACACAAGATTTTCTATAGAAAATATTGTTTTACACAAGATTTTCTACAGAAAATATTGTTTTACACAAGATTTTCTACAGAAAATATTGTTATACTCAAGATTTTCTACAGAAAATATTTTCTATAGAAAATATTGTTCTACACAAGATTTTCTATAGAAAATATTGTTCTACACAAGATTTTCTATAGAAAATATTGTTCTACACAAGATTTTCTGTAGAAAATGTTGTCCTACACAAGATTTTCTATAGAAATATTGTCCTACACAAGATTTGCTATAGAAATATTGTCCTACACAAGATTTGCTATAGAAATATTGTTCTACTCAAGATTTTCTATAGAAAATATTGTTATACTCAAGATTTTCTATAGCATATATTGTTATACTCAAGATTTTCTATAGCAAATATTGTTATACTCAAGATTTTCTATAGCAAATATTGTTATACTCAAGATTTTCTATAGAAAATATTGTTCTACACAAGATTTTCTATAGATTTTCTATAGAAAATATTGTTCTACACAAGATTTTCTACAGAAAATATTGTTATACTCAAGATTTTCTACAGAAAATATTTTCTATAGAAAATATTGTTCTACACAAGATTTTCTATAGAAAATGTTGTCCTACACAAGATTTTCTATAGATAATGTTGTTCTACACAAGATTTTCTATAGAAAATATTGTTGTACACAAGATTTTCTATAGATAATGTTGTTCTACACAAGATTTTCTATAGAAAATATTGTTGTACACAAGATTTTCTATAGAAAATATTGTTGTACACAAGATTTTCTATAGAAAATATTGTTGTACACAAGATTTTCTATAGAAAATATTGTTCTACACAAGATTTTCTATAGAAAATGTTGTTTTACACAAGATTTTCTATAGAAAATATTGTTCTACACAAGATTTTCTATAGAAAATATTGTTCTACACAAGATTTTCTATAGAAAATATTGTTCTACACAAGATTTTCTATAGAAAATATTGTTCTACACAAGATTTTCTACAGAAAATATTGTTCTACACAAGATTTTCTATAGAAAATGTTGTTTTACACAAGATTTTCTATAGAAAATATTGTTCTACACAAGATTTTCTACAGAAAATATTTTCTATAGAAAATATTGTTCTACACAAGATTTTCTGTAGAAAATGTTGTCCTACACAAGATTTTCTATAGAAATATTGTTCTACACAAGATTTTCTATAGAAATATTGTTCTACACAAGATTTTCTATAGAAAATATTGTTCTACATAAGATTTTCTATAGAAAATATTGTTCTACACAAGATTTTCTATAGAAAATATTGTTGTACACAAGATTTTCTATAGAAAATATTGTTCTACACAAGATTTTCTATACAAAATATTGTTTTACACAAGATTTTCTATAGAAAATATTGTTTTACACAAGATTTTCTATAGAAAATATTGTTTTACACAAGATTTTCTACAGAAAATATTGTTTTGCACAAGATTTTCTACAGAAAATATTGTTATACTCAAGATTTTCTACAGAAAATATTTTCTATAGAAAATATTGTTCTACACAAGATTTTCTGTAGAAAATGTTGTCCTACACAAGATTTTCTATAGAAATATTGTCCTACACAAGATTTGCTATAGAAATATTGTTCTACACAAGATTTTCTATAGAAAATATTGTTCTACATAAGATTTTCTATAGAAAATATTGTTCTACACAAGATTTTCTATAGAAAATATTGTTGTACACAAGATTTTCTATAGAAAATATTGTTCTACACAAGATTTTCTATAGAAAATATTGTTTTACACAAGATTTTCTACAGAAAATATTGTTATACTCAAGATTTTCTACAGAAAATATTGTTATACTCAAGATTTTCTACAGAAAATATTTTCTATAGAAAATATTGTTCTACAAAAGATTTTCTATAGAAAATGTTGTTCTACACAAGATTTTCTATAGAAAATATTGTTCTACACAAGATTTTCTATAGAAAATATTGTTCTACACAAGATTTTCTATAGAAAATATTGTTCTACACAAGATTTTCTATAGAAAATATTGTTCTACACAAGATTTTCTATACAAAATATTTTCTGTAGAAAATCTTGAGTATAACAATATTTTCTGTAGAAAATCTTGAGTATAACAATATTTTCTGTAGAAAATCTTGAGTATAACAATATTTTCTGTAGAAAATCTTGTGTAAAACAATATTTTCTATAGAAAATCTTGTGTAGAACAATATTTTCTATAGAAAATCTTGTGTAGAACAATATTTTCTATAGAAAATCTTGTGTACAACAATATTTTCTATAGAAAATCTTGTGTAGAACAATATTTTCTATAGAAAATCTTATGTAGAAAAATATTTTCTATAGAAAATCTTGTGTAGAACAATATTTCTATAGCAAATCTTGTGTAGGACAATATTTCTATAGAAAATCTTGTGTAGGACAACATTTTCTACAGAAAATCTTGTGTAGAACAATATTTTCTATAGAAAATATTTTCTGTAGAAAATCTTGAGTATAACAATATTTTCTGTAGAAAATCTTGTGTAAAACAATATTTTCTGTAGAAAATCTTGTGTAAAACAATATTTTCTATAGAAAATCTTGTGTAAAACAATATTTTCTATAGAAAATCTTGTGTAGAACAATATTTTCTATAGAAAATCTTGTGTACAACAATATTTTCTATAGAAAATCTTGTGTAGAACAATATTTTCTATAGAAAATCTTATGTAGAACAATATTTTCTATAGAAAATCTTGTGTAGAACAATATTTTCTATAGAAAATCTTGTGTAGAACAATATTTTCTATAGAAAATCTTGTGTAGAACAATATTTTCTATAGAAAATCTTGTGTACAACAATATGTTCTATAGAAAATCTTGTGTACAACAATATTTTCTATAGAAAATCTTGTGTACAACAATATTTTCTATAGAAAATCTTGTGTACAACAATATTTTCTATAGAAAATCTTGTGTACAACAATATTTTCTATAGAAAATCTTGTGTACAACAATATTTTCTATAGAAAATCTTGTGTACAACAATATTTTCTATAGAAAATCTTGTGTACAACAATATTTTCTATAGAAAATCTTGTGTACAACAATATTTTCTATAGAAAATCTTGTGTAGAACAACATTATCTATAGAAAATCTTGTGTACAACAATATTTTCTATAGAAAATCTTGTGTAGAACAACATTATCTATAGAAAATCTTGTGTAGGACAACATTTTCTATAGAAAATCTTGTGTAGAACAATATTTTCTATAGAAAATATTTTCTGTAGAAAATCTTGAGTATAACAATATTTTCTGTAGAAAATCTTGTGTAGAACAATATTTTCTATAGAAAATCTTGTGTAGAACAATCTTGTATAGAAAATCTTGTGTAGAACACTATTTTCTATAGAAAATCTTGTGTAAAACAATATTTTCTATAGAAAATCTTGTGTAGAACAATATTTTCTATAGAAAATATTTTCTGTAGAAAATCTTGAGTATAACAATATTTGCTATAGAAAATCTTGAGTATAACAATATTTTCTATAGAAAATCTTGTGTATGACGATTTTTTCTATAGAAAATGTTGTCCTACACAACATTTGCGTAGAACAACATTTTCTATAGAAAATCTTGTGTAGGACAACATTTTCTATAGAAAATCTTGTGTAGGACAACATTTTCTATAGAAAATCTTGTGTAGGACAACATTTTCTATAGAAAATCTTGTGTAGGACAACATTTTCTATAGAAAATCTTGTGTAGGACAACATTTTCTACAGAATATCTTGTGTAGAACAATATTTTCTATAGAAAATATTTTCTGTAGAAAATCTTGAGTATAACAATATTTTCTGTAGAAAATCTTATGTAAAACAACATTTTCTATAGAAAATCTTGTGTAAAACAACATTTTCTATAGAAAATCTTGTGTAAAACAACATTTTCTATAGAAAATCTTGTGTAAAACAACATTTTCTATAGAAAATCTTGTGTAAAACAACATTTTCTATAGAAAATCTTGTGTAAAACAACATTTTCTATAGAAAATCTTGTGTAAAACAACATTTTCTATAGAAAATCTTGTGTAAAACAACATTTTCTATAGAAAATCTTGTGTAAAACAACATTTTCTATAGAAAATCTTGTGTAAAACAACATTTTCTATAGAAAATCTTGTGTAAAACAACATTTTCTATAGAAAATCTTGTGTAAAACAACATTTTCTATAGAAAATCTTGTGTAAAACAACATTTTCTATAGAAAATCTTGTGTAAAACAACATTTTCTATAGAAAATCTTGTGTAAAACAACATTTTCTATAGAAAATCTTGTGTAAAACAACATTTTCTATAGAAAATCTTGTGTAGAACAATATTTTCTATAGAAAATCTTGTGTAGAACAACATTTTCTATAGAAAATCTTGTGTACAACAATATTTTCTATAGAAAATCTTGAAAATATTGTTTTACACAAGATTTTCTACAGAAAATATTGTTATACTCAAGATTTTCTACAGAAAATATTTTCTATAGAAAATATTGTTCTACACAAGATTTTCTGTAGAAAATGTTGTCCTACACAAGATTTTCTATAGAAATATTGTCCTACACAAGATTTGCTATAGAAATATTGTTCTACACAAGATTTTCTATAGAAAATATTGTTCTACATAAGATTTTCTATAGAAAATATTGTTCTACACAAGATTTTCTATAGAAAATATTGTTGTACACAAGATTTTCTATAGAAAATATTGTTCTACACAAGATTTTCTATAGAAAATATTGTTTTACACAAGATTTTCTACAGAAAATATTGTTATACTCAAGATTTTCTACAGAAAATATTGTTATACTCAAGATTTTCTACAGAAAATATTTTCTATAGAAAATATTGTTCTACACAAGATTTTCTATAGAAAATGTTGTTCTACACAAGATTTTCTATAGAAAATATTGTTCTACACAAGATTTTCTATAGAAAATATTGTTCTACACAAGATTTTCTATAGAAAATATTGTTCTACACAAGATTTTCTACAGAAAATATTTTCTATAGAAAATATTGTTCTACACAAGATTTTCTATAGAAAATATTGTTATACTCAAGATTTTCTATAGCAAATATTGTTATACTCAAGATTTTCTACAGAAAATATTTTCTATAGAAAATATTGTTCTAAACAAGATTTTCTATAGAAAATATTGTTCTAAACAAGATTTTCTATAGAAAATATTGTTCTAAACAAGATTTTTTATAGAAAATATTGTTCTACACAAGATTTTCTATAGAAAATATTGTTCTACACAAGATTTTCTATAGAAAATATTGTTCTACACAAGATTTTCTATAAAAAATGTTGTTTTACACAAGATTTTCTATAGAAAATATTGTTCTACACAAGATTTTCTACAGAAAATATTGTTATACTCAAGATTTTCTACAGAAAATATTTTCTATAGAAAATATTGTTCTACACAAGATTTTCTATAGAAAATATTGTTATACTCAAGATTTTCTATAGCAAATATTGTTATACTCAAGATTTTCTACAGAAAATATTTTCTATAGAAAATATTGTTCTACACAAGATTTTTTATAGAAAATATTGTTCTAAACAAGATTTTCTATAGAAAATATTGTTCTAAACAAGATTTTCTATAGAAAATATTGTTCTAAACAAGATTTTCTATAGAAAATATTGTTCTAAACAAGATTTTCTATAGAAAATATTGTTCTAAACAAGATTTTCTATAGAAAATATTGTTCTACACAAGATTTTCTATAGAAAATATTGTTCTACACAAGATTTTCTATAGAAAATATTGTTCTACACAAGGTTTTCTATAAAAAATATTGTTCTACACAAGATTTTCTATAGAAAATATTGTTCTACACAAGATTTTCTATAAAAAATGTTGTTTTACACAAGATTTTCTATAGAAAATATTGTTCTACACAAGATTTTCTACAGAAAATATTGTTATACTCAAGATTTTCTACAGAAAATATTTTCTATAGAAAATATTGTTCTACACAAGATTTTCTATAGAAAACATTGTTCTACACAAGATTTTCTGTAGAAAATGTTGTTCTACACAAGATTTTCTGTAGAAAATGTTGTTCTACACAAGATTTTCTATAGAAAATGTTGTCCTACACAAGATTTTCTATAGAAAATGTTGTCCTACACAAGAATTTCTATAGAAAAAATCGTCATACACAAGATTTTCTATAGAAAAAATCGTCATACACAAGATTTTCTATAGAAAATATTGTTATACTCAAGATTTTCTACAGAAAATATTTTCTATAGAAAATATCGTCATAAACAAGATTTTCTATAGAAAATATTGTTATACCCAAGATTTTCTATAGCAAATATTGTTATACTCAAGATTTTCTACAGAAAATATTTTTTATAGAAAATATTGTTCTATACAAAATTTTCTATAGAAAATGTTGTTCTATACAAAATTTTCTATAGAAAATATTGTTCTATACAAAATTTTCTATAGAAAATATTGTTCTATACAAAATTTTCTATAGAAAATATTGTTCTATACAAAATTTTCTATAGAAAATATTGTTCTATACAAAATTTTCTATAGAAAATATTGTTCTATACAAAATTTTCTATAGAAAATATTGTTCTACACAAGATTTTCTACAGAAAATATTGTTCTACACAAGATTTTCTATAGAAAATATTGTTCTACACAAGATTTTCTATAGAAAATATTGTTCTACACAAGATTTTCTATAGAAAATATTGTTCTACACAAGATTTTCTATAGAAAATATTGTTCTACACAAGATTTTCTATAGAAAATATTGTTCTACACAAGATTTTCTATAGAAAATATTGTTCTACACAAGATTTTCTATAGAAAATATTGTTCTACACAAGATTTTCTATAGAAAATATTGTTCTACACAAGATTTTCTATAGAAAATATTGTTCTACATAAGATTTTCTATAGAAAATATTGTTCTACACAAGATTTTCTATAGAAAATATTGTTCAACACAAGATTTTCTATAGAAAATATTGTTCTACACAAGATTTTCTATAGAAAATATTGTTCTACACAAGATTTTCTATAGAAAATATTGTTCTACACAAGATTTTCTATAGAAAATATTGTTCTACACAAGATTTTCTATAGAAAATATTGTTCTACACAAGATTTTCTACAGAAAATATTTCCTATAGAAAATATTGTTCTACACAAGATTTTCTGTAGAAAATGTTGTCCTACACAAGATTTTCTATAGAAAAAATCGTCATACACAAGATTTTCTATAGAAAAAATCGTCATACACAAGATTTTCTATAGAAAATTTTGTTATACTCAAGATTTTCTATAGCAAATATTGTTATACTCAAGATTTTCTACAGAAAATATTTTCTATAGAAAATATTGTTCTACACAAGATTTTTTATAGAAAATATTGTTCTAAACAAGATTTTCTATAGAAAATATTGTTCTAAACAAGATTTTCTATAGAAAATATTGTTCTAAACCAGATTTTCTATAGAAAATATTGTTCTAAACCAGATTTTCTATAGAAAATATTGTTCTAAACAAGATTTTCTATAGAAAATATTGTTCTAAACAAGATTTTCTATAGAAAATATTGTTCTAAGCAAGAGTTTCTATAGAAAATATTGTTCTAAACAAGATTTTCTATAGAAAATATTGTTCTAAACAAGATTTTCTATAGAAAATATTGTTCTAAACAAGATTTTCTATAGAAAATATTGTTCTAAACAAGATTTTTTATAGAAAATATTGTTCTACACAAGATTTTCTATAGAAAATATTGTTCTACACAAGATTTTCTATAGAAAATATTGTTCTACACAAGATTTTCTATAAAAAATGTTGTTTTACACAAGATTTTCTATAGAAAATATTGTTCTACACAAGATTTTCTACAGAAAATATTGTTATACTTAAGATTTTCTACAGAAAATATTTTCTATAGAAAATATTGTTCTACACAAGATTTTCTATAGAAAACATTGTTCTACACAAGATTTTCTGTAGAAAATGTTGTTCTACACAAGATTTTCTGTAGAAAATGTTGTCCTACACAAGATTTTCTATAGAAAATGTTGTTCTACACAAGATTTTCTATAGAAAATGTTGTCCTACACAAGATTTTCTATAGAAAATGTTGTCCTACACAAGAATTTCTATAGAAAAAATCGTCATACACAAGATTTTCTATAGAAAAAATCGTCATACACAAGATTTTCTATAGAAAATATTGTTATACTCAAGATTTTCTACAGAAAATATTTTCTATAGAAAATATCGTCATAAACAAGATTTGCTATAGAAAATATTGTTATACCCAAGATTTTCTATAGCAAATATTGTTATACTCAAGATTTTCTACAGAAAATATTTTTTATAGAAAATATTGTTCTATACAAAATTTTCTATAGAAAATATTGTTCTATACAAAATTTTCTATAGAAAATATTGTTCTATACAAAATTTTCTATAGAAAATATTGTTCTATACAAAATTTTCTATAGAAAATATTGTTCTACACAAGATTTTCTACAGAAAATATTGTTCTATACAAAATTTTCTATAGAAAATATTGTTCTACACAAGATTTTCTACAGAAAATATTGTTCTACACAAGATTTTCTGTAGAAAATGTTGTCCTACACAAGATTTTCTATAGAAAATATTGTTCTACACAAGATTTTCTATAGAAAATATTGTTCTACACAAGATTTTCTATAGAAAATATTGTTCTACACAAGATTTTCTATAGAAAATATTGTTCTACACAAGATTTTCTATAGAAAATATTGTTCTACACAAGATTTTCTATAGAAAATATTGTTCTACACAAGATTTTCTATAGAAAATATTGTTCTACACAAGATTTTCTATAGAAAATATTGTTCTACACAAGATTTTCTATAGAAAATATTGTTCTACATAAGATTTTCTATAGAAAATATTGTTGTACACAAGATTTTCTATAGAAAATATTGTTGTACACAAGATTTTCTACAGAAAATATTGTTATACTCAAGATTTTCTACAGAAAATATTTTCTATAGAAAATATTGTTCTACACAAGATTTTCTGTAGAAAATATTGTTCTACACAAGATTTTCTGTAGAAAATATTGTTCTACACAAGATTTTCTATAGAAAATGTTGTCCTACACAAGATTTTCTATAGAAAATGTTGTCCTACACAAGATTTTCTATAGAAAATGTTGTCCTACACAAGATTTTCTATAGAAAATGTTGTTCTACACAAGATTTTCTATAGAAAATATTGTTGTACACAAGATTTTCTATAGAAAATATTGTTGTACACAAGATTTTCTATAGAAAACATTGTTCTACACAAGATTTTCTATAGAAAATGTTGTCCTACACAAGATTTTCTATAGAAAAAATCGTCATACACAAGATTTTCTATAGAAAAAATCGTCATACACAAGATTTTCTATAGAAAATTTTGTTATACTCAAGATTTTCTATAGCAAATATTGTTATACTCAAGATTTTCTACAGAAAATATTTTCTATAGAAAATATTGTTCTACACAAGATTTTTTATAGAAAATATTGTTCTAAACAAGATTTTCTATAGAAAATATTGTTCTAAACAAGATTTTCTATAGAAAATATTGTTCTAAACAAGATTTTCTATAGAAAATATTGTTCTAAACAAGATTTTCTATAGAAAATATTGTTCTAAACAAGATTTTCTATAGAAAATATTGTTCTAAACAAGATTTTCTATAGAAAATATTGTTCTAAACAAGATTTTCTATAGAAAATATTGTTCTAAACAAGATTTTCTATAGAAAATATTGTTCTAAACAAGATTTTCTATAGAAAATATTGTTCTAAATAAGATTTTCTATAGAAAATATTGTTCTAAATAAGATTTTCTATAGAAAATATTGTTCTACACAAGATTTTCTATAGAAAATATTGTTCTACACAAGATTTTCTATAGAAAATATTGTTCTACACAAGATTTTCTATAAAAAATGTTGTTTTACACAAGATTTTCTATAGAAAATATTGTTCTACACAAGATTTTCTACAGAAAATATTGTTATACTCAAGATTTTCTACAGAAAATATTTTCTATAGAAAATATTGTTCTACACAAGATTTTCTATAGAAAACATTGTTCTACACAAGATTTTCTGTAGAAAATGTTGTTCTACACAAGATTTTCTGTAGAAAATGTTGTCCTACACAAGATTTTCTATAGAAAATGTTGTCCTACACAAGATTTTCTATAGAAAATGTTGTCCTACACAAGATTTTCTATAGAAAATGTTGTCCTACACAAGATTTTCTATAGAAAAAATCGTCATACACAAGATTTTCTATAGAAAATATTGTTATACTCAAGATTTTCTACAGAAAATATTTTCTATAGAAAATATCGTCATAAACAAGATTTTCTATAGAAAATATTGTTATACTCAAGATTTTCTATAACAAATATTGTTATACTCAAGATTTTCTACAGAAAATATTTTTTATAGAAAATATTGTTCTATAAAAAATTTTCTATAGAAAATATTGTTCTATACAAAATTTTCTATAGAAAATATTGTTCTATACAAAATTTTCTATAGAAAATATTGTTCTATAAAAAAATTTTCTATAGAAAATATTGTTCTACACAAGATTTTCTACAGAAAATATTGTTCTACACAAGATTTTCTACAGAAAATATTATTCTACACAAGATTTTCTATAGAAAATATTGTTCTACACAAGATTTTCTATAGAAAATATTGTTCTACACAAGATTTTCTATAGAAAATATTGTTCTACACAAGATTTTCTATAGAAAATATTGTTGTACACAAGATTTTCTATAGAAAATATTGTTGTACACAAGATTTTCTATAGAAAATATTGTTGTACACAAGATTTTCTATAGAAAATATTGTTGTACACAAGATTTTCTACAGAAAATATTGTTATACTCAAGATTTTCTATAGAAAATGTTGTCCTACACAAGATTTTCTATAGAAAAAATCGTCATACACAAGATTTTCTATAGAAAAAATCGTCATACACAAGATTTTCTATAGAAAATTTTGTTATACTCAAGATTTTCTATAGCAAATATTGTTATACTCAAGATTTTCTACAGAAAATATTTTCTATAGAAAATATTGTTCTACACAAGATTTTTTATAGAAAATATTGTTCTAAACAAGATTTTCTATAGAAAATATTGTTCTAAACAAGATTTTCTATAGAAAATATTGTTCTAAACAAGATTTTCTATAGAAAATATTGTTCTAAACAAGATTTTCTATAGAAAATATTGTTCTAAACAAGATTTTCTATAGAAAATATTGTTCTAAACAAGATTTTCTATAGAAAATATTGTTCTAAACAAGATTTTCTATAGAAAATATTGTTCTAAACAAGATTTTCTATAGAAAATATTGTTCTAAACAAGATTTTCTATAGAAAATATTGTTCTAAACAAGATTTTCTATAGAAAATATTGTTCTAAACAAGATTTTCTATAGAAAATATTGTTCTAAACAAGATTTTCTATAGAAAATATTGTTCTAAACAAGATTTTCTATAGAAAATATTGTTCTACACAAGATTTTCTATAGAAAATATTGTTCTACACAAGATTTTCTATAGAAAATATTGTTCTACACAAGATTTTCTATAGAAAATATTGTTCTACACAAGATTTTCTATAAAAAATGTTGTTTTACACAAGATTTTCTATAGAAAATATTGTTCTACACAAGATTTTCTACAGAAAATATTGTTATACTCAAGATTTTCTACAGAAAATATTTTCTATAGAAAATATTGTTCTACACAAGATTTTCTATAGAAAACATTGTTCTACACAAGATTTTCTGTAGAAAATGTTGTTCTACACAAGATTTTCTGTAGAAAATGTTGTCCTACACAAGATTTTCTATAGAAAATGTTGTTCTACACAAGATTTTCTATAGAAAATGTTGTCCTACACAAGATTTTCTATAGAAAATGTTGTCCTACACAAGATTTTCTATAGAAAAAATCGTCATACACAAGATTTTCTATAGAAAAAATCGTCATACACAAGATTTTCTATAGAAAATATTGTTATACTCAAGATTTTCTACAGAAAATATTTTCTATAGAAAATATCGTCATAAACAAGATTTTCTATAGAAAATATTGTTCTACACAAGATTTTCTATAGAAAATATTGTTCTACACAAGATTTTCTATAGAAAATATTGTTCTACACAAGATTTTCTATAGAAAATATTGTTCTACACAAGATTTTCTATAGAAAATATTGTTCTACACAAGATTTTCTATAGAAAATATTGTTCTACACAAGATTTTCTATAGAAAATATTGTTCTACACAAGATTTTCTATAGAAAATATTGTTCTACACAAGATTTTCTATAGAAAATATTGTTCTACACAAGATTTTCTATAGAAAATATTGTTCTACACAAGATTTTCTATAGAAAATATTGTTCTACACAAGATTTTCTATAGAAAATATTGTTCTACACAAGATTTTCTATAGAAAATATTGTTCTACACAAGATTTTCTATAGAAAATATTGTTCTACACAAGATTTTCTATAGAAAATATTGTTCTACACAAGATTTTCTATAGAAAATATTGTTCTACACAAGATTTTCTATAGAAAATATTGTTCTACACAAGATTTTCTATAGAAAATATTGTTCTACACAAGATTTTCTATAGAAAATATTGTTCTACACAAGATTTTCTATAGAAAATATTGTTCTACACAAGATTTTCTATAGAAAATATTGTTCTACACAAGATTTTCTATAGAAAATATTGTTCTACACAAGATTTTCTATAGAAAATATTGTTCTACACAAGATTTTCTATAGAAAATATTGTTCTACACAAGATTTTCTATAGAAAATATTGTTCTACACAAGATTTTCTATAGAAAATATTGTTCTACACAAGATTTTCTATAGAAAATATTGTTCTACACAAGATTTTCTATAGAAAATATTGTTCTACACAAGATTTTCTATAGAAAATATTGTTCTACACAAGATTTTCTATAGAAAATATTGTTCTACACAAGATTTTCTATAGAAAATATTGTTCTACACAAGATTTTCTATAGAAAATATTGTTCTACACAAGATTTTCTATAGAAAATATTGTTCTACACAAGATTTTCTATAGAAAATATTGTTCTACACAAGATTTTCTATAGAAAATATTGTTCTACACAAGATTTTCTATAGAAAATATTGTTCTACACAAGATTTTCTATAGAAAATATTGTTCTACACAAGATTTTCTATAGAAAATATTGTTCTACACAAGATTTTCTATAGAAAATATTGTTCTACACAAGATTTTCTATAGAAAATATTGTTCTACACAAGATTTTCTATAGAAAATATTGTTCTACACAAGATTTTCTATAGAAAATATTGTTCTACACAAGATTTTCTATAGAAAATATTGTTCTACACAAGATT
Source organism: Calliphora vicina (assembly GCF_958450345.1). Lineage (NCBI taxonomy): Eukaryota > Metazoa > Arthropoda > Insecta > Diptera > Calliphoridae > Calliphora > Calliphora vicina. Next base: position 84,195,179 of record NC_088781.1, on the reverse strand, counting down.
TTCTATAGAAAATATTGTTCTACACAAGATTTTCTATAGAAAATATTGTTCTACACAAGATTTTCTAAAGGCCGCGTTCCATGTAGGAAAAAGCCCCTAAGAGCGGCCGCAGGCCGCCAATAAAAAAAACCTTTTTCTGCGAAACCGAATAGTTGCAAGCCATACTACTGAGTGCAAAAACACTTGTCTTCGCAAATAAAGTTCTTCTGCATGGCGGCCTGCGGCCGCTCTTAGGGACTTTCTCCTCCATGGAACGCGGCAGGCGGCTTCGCTAAATAAAGCGAAGCCGCCTGGATGTTCCTTAATTTTTGATTGAACTTTCTTTTTTTGTCAAATTAAATAAATCATTTAAGCAAACAAAAAATTTTCTAAGATGCAATAATGCCATAATGGCTTTATTTCACTACCTCGGTGGTAATAAAGCCATATGGTCTTATTTCTCAACGCAATGTGCAATAAGGCCATATGGCCTTATTACCTATGGCCTTATTTCACGGCACCTATAAGACCACAGTAAGTTGGACCTACAATAGGTCAAAAATCGAAAAAATATTTTTTAACTCAAATTTTTTTTTCACTAAATTTAAAAAAAAATTAAAAAACAATTTCGAAAAAAAAATTCCAAAAAATTGGAAAAATAAAATTGAATTTGTGTTTACCTAAAAATATTTAAAATTTTTATTTTAAAGTATAATTTGGTGAAGGGTATTTAAGATTCGGCACAGCCGAATATAGCTCTCTTAGTTGTTTTTTTATATTTGTGGCATTTTGAAGACCTCATTCTCCTTCGCTAACATTTTCAAAATGAACTTTTACTTGCATGTGTAAACGCTCAAGCAATTTCCCAGCGGCGAAATTTTTGAGGCCTTCAGCTATAAGGCCTTCTGTAAGACCTTCCTGGACCTTTTTTTAGATCCAGTACTCATGCTCGCTTGCCTTCTCAGGAAGACCTTATTGAAGGCCTACCTGCTCCCTTCTTTTTGTTGCTACAAACGTAGTACAAGCAGAAAATACCGTTAAAAACTCACATTCCAAAGACAAAACTACAAATACAAAAAAATGCAAAAAGTGAAGAGAAAAAAATAAATAAACTTAAAATAGTTTTGCTTTAATTCTTGGTCAAAGCGGTTGTGAGAATTTTTTACTTGGTCATTATTGGATTTTATTATAAAAAAATAAAATAAATAAGATATCGTTTAGGCCGGGTAAGTTATTAAATTTTAAACATAGTTTAGGCTTAATCAAAGATACAATTTATTTAACAAAATTTATTTACAAAAGGCCTGAAAACAAGCCTGTGAAGAAGGCCTGCTACCAGGCCTGTTGAAGAAGGCCTTCTATCAGGCCTGTTAAAGAAGGCCTTGGCTGGCTAGGACATCGTGTGTAAAAAATGTATGAGTATGGAATGGGTCAATAAGTCCTTGTGTCTGCTAAATAAGGCCTTCCAGAAGGCCTGCTTACTACTTCTTTTCGCCGCTGGGTTGTAGACATTTCGATGTATTTTCGATAATAATACGTATTATAAACTTTCATCAATCTACTTACATGTGTAAACGCAGCCCACTTACAACATCTTTGGAAGAAATAAATGGTTTTTATTTAATTAAACGGACGATTTTCTATCTGTTCGCGGTAAAGATTTCCTAGGACGACCTCGGTATTGTATTCCTGTATTGTTCCAGTAACTTTATACTTTTAAATTAATGGCGAAACTATTGATATATTAATACTCAATTTGTTAGCTATATGAATTTGGGATTTTCCCTTATTAAAAAGTTACATAATTTTTAGCTTATTGTCATACTAAACGGGACTTAAATGACGGTTTTAAAAATTTTGTTTTTAAGTTTCGAACATTAATATATAGAGTTAATGTTGTTTTTGTATTTTTAATTAGTTCCAGAAAATGAAATTAACCCAGATATGCCGACTCTACTACATGTAGTTCTTGTTTACAGGATACGTCACGTTTATCAAAATACCATTTTTTTTCATCATTATGTCATTATGGACATATCTCGTTTGTATGGAAAGTAAAATTTTGTACATTTACAAGTGAATAAATACTATATTTTTTGGAATTTATATTTATGAAGAGTAGCTTGATTGTTATAAGCATGAATGTTTCACTATTGCGTTTTAGTTTTGTTGTTGTGACCCCAATGTCCTAAACTGTTGTTGTTACTATTATAATGTAGGTACATAATGTAATAAAAATTTAATATTTTATATTTAATAAGAGTGTTAACTAAAGTATTTACAACTACTCTTTAATGAGTCTCTTTAACGAAAACAGTGAGCGAAGGTTAAGTGTAAACGGCAGAAATGAATACGTTACAGTTAATGCAGATGAAAAAAATATAAAGAAAACAAACAATGATTGTCAAACGAAAGAAAATTCAACAGCTGTAAGTCTGGAGATACCAGAAAATAAAAATCTTTTATTTATGCCTGAAAGTATGCTAGCTATATCAGCTTCAGAAACGAAATCCACCACACCGACTACAAATAAAATTAACCCATTAAGCGGCGCTATACCCAAGAATAGTAAACCATTAAATAAAGATAATAAATCCCAAATACAGGTTAAGTCATGAAGGTGATATGTTAGTTTCGGAAACTCATTTGACGTCAAGAAGTTTATTTAAGATAAATGAATATGTTTTTTATGAGATAGAGCATGTGGAGGCTCTGGAATTTTAATTAAAACACCATTCAATGTGTGATACTTGTGAAGATTATCTACAAGTTACGACAATCTGTATGGATGATTGCTACAGAAACCTACAGAACAGAAGTTTTTCGATTACTGAAAACAAATATGAACATTTTTACGAATCACTAGGACCCCGATTCCTGGCAGCTGGCGATTATAATGCTAAGCATACTCACTGGGGATCAAGACTTGTAACACCGAAAGGTCGCGCTTTGTTTAATACAATTTCTAAATTGAATTTGAATGTGCTGTCGAGCGGAGAACCAACATACTGGCCTACAGACCCAAGCAAAATACCCGATGTAATTGATTTTGCAGTTACAAAAAATTTACCAATGGAACTAATTCAGGTTAAATCTTCATTAAAATTATCCTTGGATCACTAACCCACCTTCATTACTCTATTGAACCCCCGAGAAATAGTATCCCCGACTGGCCCCTCTGCAATATCAAGCACGAAAATAAATTGGTTGAAATATAGAAAATATATTAGCACACACAGTACAGAAAATATATCGCTAAGAACACCAGAAGATACCGATATCTCACTCAAAAATTTTGAACAAAACTTGCTGTTGAACACGCCACTCAAATAACCCAACAAATAAGATACAAGAATAGAGTCTATATTCTGCAGACATTGAACAGTAATTAGCTGAAAAAAGAAGAGTTCGTCAAGAGTGACAGATCCCCTCAACTTAAAACGGAGCTTAGAAAATGACGTCATAAGTTCACCGCAGCCTATTGAAGCAGGCGTACCCCAAGGAAGTATACTGGGTCCCTTGCTATATTTGCTATATACTTGTGATATGCCAACTAACAGCCGAACCCACATATCAACATTTGCTGATGACACAGCTATACTAGGCATTAGAGTTGTGTAGCTCATGAATGACCTAGTTCAATTGAACGATTCACTCAACTGAGCGAAGTGAATCATTCATCATACTGAGCGTTTTCAACTGAGCGGTTTCGTTTTATGCTCATGTTTCTTTCAGTACTCATGAAAGAGCCGCACAAGCACATTCATTTGTCATCTTCAATGTTTCACTTTACTCGTCAATTCTGTAACATTCTTTCGCTCACTGACATTGAAAAGTGAGTGATTATTGTGTCCTACAAAAATAAAACGATCATTCGAATGTAAGTTTGTTATGTATGTATATGATCGTATGCTGCCGCGAATATATTTCTGCTTTGATATGATACAACTTTTGTATGAATTGTTTCAAGCATTATTAGAGTTATTCAAATTGTTTTTGTTTTCATGAAGGAATTTTTATATGTGTGCTATTGAATGAGTGTGAATTTATTTATGGTATGGTGATGTAGATTCTACATTGTAGAATGAAATAAAGAAAGAGTATTGCTACAGTTTGTAAGTATATTTCATAAAATAATAATGAAAAAGGGAAATACATAATTGTTATTTTTAAAATAATAATTGTAGTTGAAGGTATGTAATTAGTAAAAAAATATTATTTCAAAAATACATTAGTGGGATTATATCTACCAAAAAACATAATTAAATAAAAACAAGTAAGAGAGCTATTTTCGGCTGTGCCGAATCTTAAATACCCTTCACCAAATTATACTTTAAAATAAAAATTTTAAATATTTTTAGGTAAACACAAATTCAATTTTATTTTTCCAATTTTTTGGAATTTTTTTTCGAAATTGTTTTTTAATTTTTTTTTTAAATTAGTGAAAAAAAAAATTTGGGTTAAAAAATATTTTTTCGATTTTTGACATATTGTAGGTCTAACTTACTGTGGTCTTATATACGTCGTTGCAAAGATTTTTGAAATATCTATCATTAGATATCCATAATACAGATATAGGTCAAAATCTTGTGTAGAACAACATTTTCTGTAAAAAATCTTGAGTATAACAATATTTTCTGTAGAAAATCTGGAGTATAACAATATTTTCTGTAGAAAATCTGGAGTATAACAATATTTTCTGTAGAAAATCTGGAGTATAACAATATTTTCTGTAGAAAATCTGGAGTATAACAATATTTTCTGTAGAAAATCTTGTGAAGAACAATATTTTCTGTAGAAAATCTTGTGAAGAACAATATTTTCTATAGAAAATCTTGTGAAGAACAATATTTTCTATAGAAAATCTTGTGAAGAACAATATTTTCTATAGAAAATCTTGTGAAGAACAATATTTTCTGTAGAAAATCTTGTGTACAACAATATTTTCTATAGAAAATCTTGTGTACAACAATATTTTCTATAGAAAATCTTGTGTACAACAATATTTTCTATAGAAAATCTTGTGTACAACAATATTTTCTATAGAAAATCTTGTGTACAACAATATTTTCTATAGAAAATCTTGTGTACAACAATATTTTCTATAGAAAATCTTGTGTACAACAATATTTTCTATAGAAAATCTTGTGTACAACAATATTTTCTATAGAAAATCTTGTGTACAACAATATTTTCTATAGAAAATCTTGTGTACAACAATATTTTCTATAGAAAATCTTGTGTACAACAATATTTTCTATAGAAAATCTTGTGTACAACAATATTTTCTATAGAAAATCTTGTGTACAACAATATTTTCTATAGAAAATCTTGTGTACAACAATATTTTCTATAGAAAATCTTGTGTACAACAATATTTTCTATAGAAAATCTTGTGTACAACAATATTTTCTATAGAAAATCTTGTGTACAACAATATTTTCTATAGAAAATCTTGTGTACAACAATATTTTCTATAGAAAATCTTGTGTACAACAATATTTTCTATAGAAAATCTTGTGTACAACAATATTTTCTATAGAAAATCTTGTGTACAACAATATTTTCTATAGAAAATCTTGTGTACAACAATATTTTCTATAGAAAATCTTGTGTACAACAATATTTTCTATAGAAAATCTTGTGTACAACAATATTTTCTATAGAAAATCTTGTGTACAACAATATTTTCTATAGAAAATCTTGTGTACAACAATATTTTCTATAGAAAATCTTGTGTACAACAATATTTTCTATAGAAAATCTTGTGTACAACAATATTTTCTATAGAAAATCTTGTGTACAACAATATTTTCTATAGAAAATCTTGTGTACAACAATATTTTCTATAGAAAATCTTGTGTACAACAATATTTTCTATAGAAAATCTTGTGTACAACAATATTTTCTATAGAAAATCTTGTGTACAACAATATTTTCTATAGAAAATCTTGTGTACAACAATATTTTCTATAGAAAATCTTGTGTACAACAATATTTTCTATAGAAAATCTTGTGTACAACAATATTTTCTATAGAAAATCTTGTGTACAACAATATTTTCTATAGAAAATCTTGTGTACAACAATATTTTCTATAGAAAATCTTGTGTACAACAATATTTTCTATAGAAAATCTTGTGTACAACAATATTTTCTATAGAAAATCTTGTGTACAACAATATTTTCTATAGAAAATCTTGTGTACAACAATATTTTCTATAGAAAATCTTGTGTACAACAATATTTTCTATAGAAAATCTTGTGTACAACAATATTTTCTATAGAAAATCTTGTGTACAACAATATTTTCTATAGAAAATCTTGTGTACAACAATATTTTCTATAGAAAATCTTGTGTACAACAATATATTCTATAGAAAATCTTGTGTACAACAATATTTTCTATAGAAAATCTTGTGTACAACAATATTTTCTATAGAAAATCTTGTGTACAACAATATTTTCTATAGAAAATCTTGTGTACAACAATATTTTCTATAGAAAATCTTGTGTACAACAATATTTTCTATAGAAAATCTTGTGTACAACAATATTTTCTATAGAAAATCTTGTGTACAACAATATTTTCTATAGAAAATCTTGTGTACAACAATATTTTCTATAGAAAATCTTGTGTACAACAATATTTTCTATAGAAAATCTTGTGTACAACAATATTTTCTATAGAAAATCTTGTGTACAACAATATTTTCTATAGAAAATCTTGTGTACAACAATATTTTCTATAGAAAATCTTGTGTACAACAATATTTTCTATAGAAAATCTTGTGTACAACAATATTTTCTATAGAAAATCTTGTGTACAACAATATTTTCTATAGAAAATCTTGTGTACAACAATATTTTCTATAGAAAATCTTGTGTTCAACAATATTTTCTATAGAAAATCTTGTGTACAACAATATTTTCTATAGAAAATCTTGTGTACAACAATATTTGCTATAGAAAATCTTGTGTACAACAATATTTTCTATAGAAAATCTTGTGTACAACAATATTTGCTATAGAAAATCTTGTGTACAACAATATTTTCTATAGAAAATCTTGTGTACAACAATATTTTCTATAGAAAATCTTGTGTACAACAATATTTTCTATAGAAAATCTTGTGTACAACAATATTTTCTATAGAAAATCTTGTGTACAACAATATTTTCTATAGAAAATCTTGTGTACAACAATATTTTCTATAGAAAATCTTGTGTACAACAATATTTTCTATAGAAAATCTTGTGTACAACAATATTTTCTATAGAAAATCTTGTGTACAACAATATTTTCTATAGAAAATCTTGTGTACAACAATATTTTCTATAGAAAATCTTGTGTACAACAATATTTTCTATAGAAAATCTTGTGTAGAACAATATTTTCTATAGAAAATCTTGTGTAGAACAATATTTTCTATAGAAAATCTTGTGTAGAACAATATTTTCTATAGAAAATCTTGTGTAGAACAATATTTTCTATAGAAAATCTTGTGTAGAACAATATTTTCTATAGAAAATCTTGTGTAGAACAATATTTTCTATAGAAAATCTTGTGTAGAACAATATTTTCTATAGAAAATCTTGTGTAGAACAATATTTTCTATAGAAAATCTTGTGTAGAACAATATTTTCTATAGAAAATCTTGTGTAGAACAATATTTTCTATAGAAAATCTTGTGTAGAACAATATTTTCTATAGAAAATCTTGTGTAGAACAATATTTTCTATAGAAAATCTTGTGTAGAACAATATTTTCTATAGAAAATCTTGTGTAGAACAATATTTTCTATAGAAAATCTTGTGTAGAACAATATTTTCTATAGAAAATCTTTCTATAGAAAATCTTGTGTAGGACAACATTTTCTACAGAAAATCTTGTGTAGAACAATATTTTCTGTAGAAAATCTTGTGTAGAACAATATTTTCTGTAGAAAATCTTGTGTAGAACAATATTTTCTATAGGAAATCTTGTGTAGAACAATATTTTCTATAGAAAATCTTGTGTACAACAATATTTTCTATAGAAAATCTTGTGTAGAACAATATTTTCTATAGAAAATCTTGTGTAGAACAATATTTTCTATAGAAAATCTTGTGTACAACAATATTTTCTATAGAAAATCTTGTGTAGAACAATATTTTCTACAGAAAATCTTGTGTAGAACAATATTTTCTATAGAAAATCTTGTGTAGGACAACATTTTCTATAGAGAATCTTGTGTAGGACAACATTTTCTACAGAAAATCTTGTGTAGAACAATATTTTCTATAGAAAATATTTTCTGTAGAAAATCTTGTGTACGACAACATTTTCTATAGAAAATCTTGTGTACGACAACATTTTCTATAGAAAATCTTGTGTACGACAACATTTTCTATAGAAAATCTTGTGTACGACAACATTTTCTATAGAAAATCTTGTGTAGAACAACATTTTCTACAGAAAATCTTGTGTAGAACAATATTTTCTATAGAAAATCTTGTGTAGGACAACATTTTCTACAGAAAATCTTGTGTAGAACAATATTTTCTATAGAAAATATTTTCTGTAGAAAATCTTGAGTATAACAATATTTTCTGTAGAAAATCTTGTTTAAAACAACATTTTCTATAGAAAATCTTGTGTAAAAGAACATTTTCTATAGAAAATCTTGTGTAGAACAATATTTTCTATAGAAAATCTTGTGTACAACAATATTTTCTATAGAAAATCTTGTGTAGAACAATATTTTCTATAGAAAATCTTGTGTAGAACAATATTTTCTATAGAAAATCTTGTGTAGAACAATATTTTCTATAGAAAATCTTGTGTAGAACAATATTTTCTATAGAAAATCTTGTGTAGAACAATATTTTCTATAGAAAATCTTGTGTAGAACAATATTTTCTATAGAAAATTTTGTGTAAAACAACATTTTCTATAGAAAATCTTGTGTAGAACAATATTTTCTATAGAAAATCTTGTGTAAAACAATATTTTCTATAGAAAATCTTGTGTAAAACAACATTTTCTATAGAAAATCTTGTGTAGAACAATATTTTCTATAGAAAATCTTGTGTACAACAATATTTTCTATAGAAAATCTTGTGTAGAACAATATTTTCTATAGAAAATCTTGTGTAGAACAATATTTTCTATAGAAAATCTTGTGTAGAACAATATTTTCTATAGAAAATCTTGTGTAGAACAATATTTTCTATAGAAAATCTTGTGTAGAACAATATTTTCTATAGAAAATCTTGTGTAGAACAATATTTTCTATAGAAAATCTTGTGTAGAACAATATTTTCTATAGAAAATCTTGTGTAGAACAATATTTTCTATAGAAAATCTTGTGTAGAACAATATTTTCTATAGAAAATCTTGTGTAGAACAATATTTTCTATAGAAAATCTTGTGTAGAACAATATTTTCTATAGAAAATCTTGTGTAAAACAACATTTTCTATAGAAAATCTTGTGTAGAACAATATTTTCTATAGAAAATCTTGTGTAAAACAATATTTTCTATAGAAAATCTTGTGTAAAACAATATTTTCTATAGAAAATCTTGTGTAAAACAATATTTTCTATAGAAAATCTTGTGTAAAACAATATTTTCTATAGAAAATCTTGTGTAGAACAATATTTTCTATAGAAAATAATTTCTGTAGAAAATCTTGAGTATAACAATATTTGCTATAGAAAATCTTGAGTATAACAATATTTTCTATAGAAAATCTTGTATAGAACAATATTTTCTATAGAAAATCTTGTATAGAACAATATTTTCTATAGAAAATCTTGTGTAGAACAATATTTTCTATAGAAAATCTTGTGTAGAACAATATTTTCTATAGAAAATCTCGTTTAGAACCATATTTTCTATAGAAAATCTTGTTTAGAACAATATTTTCTATAGAAAATCTTGTTTAGAACAATATTTTCTATAGAAAATCTTGTGTAGAACAATATTTTCTATAGAAAATCTTGTGTAGAACAATATTTTCTATAGAAAATCTTGTGTAGAACAATATTTTCTATAGAAAATTTTGTGTAAAACAACATTTTCTATAGAAAATCTTGTGTAGAACAATATTTTCTATAGAAAATCTTGTGTAAAACAATATTTTCTATAGAAAATCTTGTGTAAAACAACATTTTCTATAGAAAATCTTGTGTAGAACAATATTTTCTATAGAAAATCTTGTGTACAACAATATTTTCTATAGAAAATCTTGTGTAGAACAATATTTTCTATAGAAAATCTTGTGTAGAACAATATTTTCTATAGAAAATCTTGTGTAGAACAATATTTTCTATAGAAAATCTTGTGTAGAACAATATTTTCTATAGAAAATCTTGTGTAGAACAATATTTTCTATAGAAAATCTTGTGTAGAACAATATTTTCTATAGAAAATCTTGTGTAGAACAATATTTTCTATAGAAAATCTTGTGTAAAACAACATTTTCTATAGAAAATCTTGTGTAGAACAATATTTTCTATAGAAAATCTTGTGTAAAACAATATTTTCTATAGAAAATCTTGTGTAAAACAATATTTTCTATAGAAAATCTTGTGTAGAACAATATTTTCTATAGAAAATAATTTCTGTAGAAAATCTTGAGTATAACAATATTTGCTATAGAAAATCTTGAGTATAACAATATTTTCTATAGAAAATCTTGTATAGAACAATATTTTCTATAGAAAATCTTGTGTAGAACAATATTTTCTATAGAAAATCTTGTGTAGAACAATATTTTCTATAGAAAATCTCGTTTAGAACCATATTTTCTATAGAAAATCTTGTTTAGAACAATATTTTCTATAGAAAATCTTGTTTAGAACAATATTTTCTATAGAAAATCTTGTGTAGAACAATATTTTCTATAGAAAATCTAGTTTAGAACAATATTTTCTATAGAAAATCTAGTTTAGAACAATATTTTCTATAGAAAATCTTGTTTAGAACAATATTTTCTATAGAAAATCTTGTGTAGAACAATATTTTCTATAGAAAATCTTGTGTAGAACAATTTTTTCTATAGAAAATATTTTCTATAGAAAATCTTGAGTATAATAATATTTCCTATAGAAAATCTTGAGTATAACAATATTTTCTATAGAAAATCTTGTGTAGAACAATATTTTCTATAGAAAATATTTTCTGTAGAAAATCTTGAGTATAACAATATTTTCTGTAGAAAATCTTGTGTAGAACAATATTTTCTATAAAAAATCTTGTGTAGAACAATATTTTCTATAGAAAATCTTGTGTAGAACAATATTTTCTATAGAAAATCTTGTGTAGAACAATATTTTCTATAGAAAATCTTGTGTAGAACAATATTTTCTATAGAAGATATTTTCTGTAGAAAATCTTGAGTATAACAATATTTGCTATAGAAAATCTTGAGTATAACAATATTTTCTATAGAAAATCTTGTGTATGACGATACTTTCAATAGAAAATCTTGTATAGAACAATATTTTCTATAGAAAATCTTGCATAGAACAATATTTTCTATAGAAAATCTTGCATAGAACAATATTTTCTATAGAAAATCTTGCGTAGAACAATATTTTCTATAGAAAATCTTGCGTAGAACAATATTTTCTATAGAAAATCTTGCGTAGAACAATATTTTCTATAGAAAATCTTGCGTAGAACAATATTTTCTATAGAAAATTTTGCGTAGAACAATATTTTCTATAAACAATCTTGTGTATAACAATATTTGCTGTATAAAATCTTAAGTATAACTATATTTTCTGTTGAAAATCTTGAGTGTAACATTTTTCTATAGAAAATAAAATAATTTTCTATAGAAAATCTTGTCTATAACTATATTTTTTGGACATGTTGCGTATAACAGTATTTTCTATAGAAAATCGTATGAAAAACAGTTTTCTTTAAAAATCTTGTCTATTATAACAGCATTTTCTATAGACAATTTTGTGATAACAGACGATTGTTTACAACATAAAGCTACAGTAATATTAAAATTTTAAGTACTCTGGTGATGAAGAAAGTAATTTTTTAATACTATTTTAATACGGAACAAAAATATAATTTTCCATCCCTGTATATAAGATTTAAAGAAAAGAAAAACTTAAAATAGGAGAACACATATGGAACCGTAACAGCAAATCCAATATAGAATCGTTTACATAATCTGTTGAAATTTCATAAAATTTTATAGAAATTGCAAACGGAATGACAAACTTACATATACATATGTATATAGCCTTGCCACTTATGATGAAGGGTATTAAAAGAATTAAGCACAACAATAGAACAAAAAGCTTTTTCTGAAATGTTTGTTATTTACTTTCATGTTTAAAAAAGGCTAAAAAAATAGAATAACAATATGGGAGTCAAGGCGAATTGTTTAGACAAGTGAACTGTCAATTCACTTGTGATTGTTGGTCGAAAAATACAACAAACCCAAAAGCAAAAACAACAACAGGCAACTTTGACAGTTCGACTATCTTTTAACAAAAACAAAGTACCTGTTGTTTTTGTACATGTTGTAGTTCTGTCGTCACCTTCTATAGATTCGCCTTGCTGGGAGTGGTTGCGTTGCTCAATTATTTGTTGACAATAGCAACAAACAACAACAAAAATGAAATAAGCGCAAACGCAACGTTCTCAAACAACGTGGTTGTTGTTTTTGTACAATATGTGTTCTGTGCAGTGCTACCATATGTCAAGTTTTCCTTTTTTAGCAAGGTTTTTGAGACGCAAAAAGTTTTATTTTTTTGGAAAATTGATATCAATAAGTTGAACCGATGATTTCAAAATGATTGTCCCCAAATTCATTCACTTAATGGGGAGATTGATTTGAATATATTGAAAGTGTCTCCAGCACTAAATTCACAGAAATTATCTCAGTTTGATTACATATATGTACGAATTGTGTTTTGTAATTTTAGTATGTATTTAGAAATAAAAAGTTTTCTTCAAAAAATATATAGCAACACTGGTTCTGTGTACGCGTGAGAGAGTTGCTCTTTTGAGAACACATTATAAAAAGCTCTCTCTCAAGGCGAATTTATATACTAGGTGGTGTTGATAATGTTGTTTGGATGTTTGAGCTGTCAATTATCCTGTGATTGTTGCGGCGAATGCTACAACAAACGTAAAAGTAACAAAAACAACAGGCACTCTTTGACAGCTTAAACCACATAAACAAAAACAAATTGCAAGTGGTTTTTGTAAATGATGTACTCGTTGTAGAATCGATACCACCTGGTATATAAATTCGCATTGCTGAAGATTGACAAAAAAACACATACATACATACAAATAAAGATTTGTTTGTTATTATACATATATTTGCATGACGTCATTGAAAACAATAACAAATTACATTGTGTTTTGGTTTTTTTGGTTATATCTCAACCCAGGTCCAACTTATATATGGTCTTATATACGTCGTTGCAAAGGTCTTTGAAATATCTATCATTAGATATCCATATTGTCTATATTAATGACTTAGTAATCCAGATATAGGTCAAAAATAGGTAAAAAATTGAGGTTGTCCTGGGTTTTTCCTTATATCTCAGCCATTTGTGGACCGATTTTCTCGATACAATATTTCTATAGAAAATCTTGTGTAGAACAACATTTCCTATAGAAAATCTTGTGTAGAACAACATTTTCTATAGAAAATCTTGTGTAGAACAACATTTTCTATAGAAAATCTTGTGTAGGACAACATTTTCTATAGAAAATCTTGTGTAGGACAACATTTTCTATAGAAAATCTTGTGTAGGACAACATTTTCTACAGAAAATCTTGTGTAGAACAATATTTTCTATAGAAAATATTTTCTGTAGAAAATCTTGAGTATAACAATATTTTCTGTAGAAAATCTTGTGTAGAACAATATTTTCTATAGAAAATCTTGTGTAGAACAATATTTTCTATAGAAAATCTTGTGTAGAACAATATTTTCTATAGAAAATCTTGTGTAGAACAATATTTTCTATAGAAAATCTTGTGTAGAACAATATTTTCTATAGAAAATCTTGTTTAGAACAATATTTTCTATAGAAAATCTTGTTTAGAACAATATTTTCTATAGAAAATCTTGTTTAGAACAATATTTTCTATAGAAAATCTTGTTTAGAACAATATTTTCTATAGAAAATCTTGTATAGAACAATATTTTCTATAGAAAATCTTGTTTAGAACAATATTTTCTATAGAAAATCTTGTGTAGAACAACATTTTCTATAGAAAATCTTGTGTAGGACAACATTTTCTACAGAAAATCTTGTGTAGAACAATATTTTCTATAGAAAATATTTTCTGTAGAAAATCTTGAGTATAACAATATTTTCTGTAGAAAATCTTGTGTAGAACAATATTTTCTATAGAAAATCTTGTGTAGAACAATATTTTCTATAGAAAATCTTGTGTAGAACAATATTTTCTATAGAAAATCTTGTGTAGAACAATATTTTCTATAGAAAATCTTGTGTAGAACAATATTTTCTATAGAAGATATTTTCTGTAGAAAATCTTGAGTATAACAATATTTGCTATAGAAAATCTTGAGTATAACAATATTTTCTATAGAAAATCTTGTGTATGACGATATTTTCTATAGAAAATCTTGTATAGAACAATATTTTCTATAGAAAATCTTGCATAGAACAATATTTTCTATAGAAAATCTTGCGTAGAACAATATTTTCTATAGAAAATCTTGTGTAGAACAATATTTTCTATAGAAAATTTTGCGTAGAACAATATTTTCTATAAACAATCTTGTGTATAACAATATTTGCTGTATAAAATCTTAAGTATAACTATATTTTCTGTTGAAAATCTTGAGTGTAACATTTTTCTATAGAAAATAAAATAATTTTCTATAGAAAATCTTGTCTATAACTATATTTTTTGGACATGTTGCGTATAACAGTATTTTCTATAGAAAATCGTATGAAAAACAGCATTTTCTTTAAAAATCTTGTCTATTATAACAGCATTTTCTATAGACAATTTTGTGATAACAGACGATTGTTTACAACATAAAGCTACAGTAATATTAAAATTTTAAGTACTCTGGTGATGAAGAAAGTAATTTTTATACCCTTCAGCTTCGTGAGAATGGTATATATAAGTTTGTCATTCCGTTTGTAATTTCTACATTTTTCATTTCCGACCCTATAAAGTATATATATTCTGGATCCTTATAGATAGCGGAGTCGATTAAGCCATGTCCGTCTGTCTGTCTGTCTGTCTGTCTGTCTGTCCGTCTGTCTGTCTGTCTGTCTGTCTGTCTGTTTTCTGAAGGCCCCAGATATCTCCGGGATCCAAATCTTCAACAATTCTGTCAGACATACTTTCGAGAATTTTGCTATTTAAAATCAGCAAAATCCGTCCATAAATAACGGAGATATTAGCAAAAATCCGAGACAACCTCTGAAAATTTCATCAAAAAACACAATGTATTGCATGCTTTGACAAAAAAACAACAAAACGTATGGTTGGATGTGCAAGCTATGCGTATTTTGTTTTTTTTTGTGTTTTGTTTCTTTTGGCGTTGTTGTTGTTTTTTATACAACTAACCGTTTGTTTGGTTGTGTGGATGTGCAAGCTTTGCGTATTTTGTTTTTTTTGTGTTTTGTTTCTTTTGGCGTTGTTGTTCTTTTTATACAATTAAACGTATGTTTGGTTGTGTGTTGGATTTTTTGACAAAAAATCAACAAATCGTATGTTTGAATGTGCATGCTTTGCGTATTTTGTTTTTCTTTTGTGTTTTGTTTCTTTTGGCGTTGTTGTTGTTTTTTATACAATTAAACGTATGTTTGGATGTGTGTTGGTTTCATTGCCTTGCGTATTTTGTTTTTGTTTTTTCTTTTGGTGTTCTGTTTCGTTTGGCGTTGTTGTTGTTTTTTGTGTTCTTGATAAATTTAGGATGCTGTACGCTGAAAGTGGGCAATGTATATACATATATACTAATTATAAAAAATAATAATGCATCCACAACAAAGGTGAAGGGTATATAAGATTCGGCATAGCCGAATATAGCACTCTTACTTGTTTAATACTATTTTAATACGGAACAAAAATATAATTTTCCATCCCTGTATATAAGATTTAAAGAAAAGAAAAACTTAAAATAGGAGAACACATATGGAACCGTAACAGCAAATCCAATATAGAATCGTTTACATAATCTGTTGAAATTTCATAAAATTTTATAGAAATTGCAAACGGAATGACAAACTTACATATACATATGTATATAGCCTTGCCACTTATGATGAAGGGTATTAAAAGAATTAAGCACAACAATAGAACAAAAAGCTTTTTCTGAAATGTTTGTTATTTACTTTCATGTTTAAAAAAGGCTAAAAAAATAGAATAACAATATGGGAGTCAAGGCGAATTGTTTAGACAAGTGAACTGTCAATTCACTTGTGATTGTTTTGTCGAAAAATACAACAAACCCAAAAGCAAAAACAACAACAGGCAACTTTGACAGTTCGACTATCTTTTAACAAAAACAAAGTACCTGTTGTTTTTGTACATATTGTAGTTCTGTCGTCACCTTCTATAGATTCGCCTTGCTGGGAGTGGTTGCGTTGCTCAATTATTTGTTGACAATAGCAACAAACAACAACAAAAATTAAATAAGCGCAAACGCAACGTGCTCAAACAACGTGGTTGTTGTTTTTGTACAATATGTGTTCTGTGCAGTGCTACCATATGTCAAGTTTTCCTTTTTTAGCAAGGTTTTTGAGACGCAAAAAGTTTTATTTTTTTGGAAAATTGATATCAATAAGTTGAACCGATGATTTCAAAATGATTGTCCCCAAATTCATTCACTTAATGGGGAGATTGATTTGAATATATTGAAAGTGTCTCCAGCACTAAATTCACATAAATTATCTCAGTTTGATTACATATATGTACGAATTGTGTTTTGTAATTTTAGTATGTATTTAGAAATAAAAAGTTTTCTTCAAAAAATATATAGCAACACTGGTTCTGTGTACGCGTGAGAGAGTTGCTCTTTTGAGAACACATTATAAAAAGCTCTCTCTCAAGGCGAATTTATATACCAGTACTGCGATTCATTAACTTTTATAACGATAATCGTATCGTTAAAATAAATATAACGAAAATTTATCGAATTTGCTATTCAGTAACATTTTTAACGACATTCGCTGTCGGTTGAAGTCAGCTGTTACTTTATGCAGTTTTTCTTTCGTTATGTTAGCGACAATAATTTAAGTTGTGTTTATTTCTTCGTCATCTTCATCTTTTGTAGCTGGAACTATCGTAAAAATAATGGAAACACATTTTTGTTTACTTAACTTATTAATATTTACAATAAAATATAAAAAATATGGGAATTTGACGATTATAGTACTACTAATTATTCAAGTACTTATTTTTGTTCGCGATGTCCCAAAAGTAATCCTTTACATTTTGGCAGGAAATAAGTTGTTTTGTTAGTAGAATTATTTATAAAATTATGTATTTACTAAAAAAAAAAAAAAATAAAAAAATGCAAGTCGCAGCCAAGCGTCGAACCAACAACCTTCCGATTGCTAGTCAACGTTGTACTCACTACACCACTGGTTAATTATTTCATTATGTGTCAAATAATGGTTTTCTACTTTTCGCTTATTTTGATATTTTGTAGACAGAGATGTTATATCTTCAACAATCGTTAAAAATAAATTACTGAATCACACTATCGTTACTGCAAGCGATTATTTATGTCGATAAACATTACGATTGTCGGTTCGTTAAAAGTTAGTGAATCGCACTACAGGTGGTGTTGATAATGTTGTTTGGATGTTTGAGCTGTCAATTATCCTGTGATTGTTGCGGCGAATGCTACAACAAACGTAAAAGTAACAAAAACAACAGGCACTCTTTGACAGCTTAAACCACATAAACAAAAACAAATTGCAAGTGGTTTTTGTAAATGATGTACTCGTTGTAGAATCGACACCACCTGGTATATAAATTCGCATTGCTGAAGATTGACAAAAAAACACATACATACATACAAATAAAGATTTGTTATTATACATATATTTGCATGACGTCATTGAAAACAATAACAAATTACATTGTGTTTTGGTTTATTTGGTTATATCTCAACCCAGGTCCAACTTATATATGGTCTTATATACGTCGTTGCAAAGGTCTTTGAAATATCTATCATTAGATATCCATATTGTCTATATTAATGACTTAGTAATCCAGATATAGGTTAAAAATAGGTAAAAAATTGAGGTTGTCCTGGTTTTTTCCTTATATCTCGATTTTAAATAGCAACCGAGCCGGAAGAATTCCGGAGATATTGATATATGAATCATGTATGTATGTTATTTGGGGGCTTCGGAAAGTTGATTTCAACACACAGACGGACAGACGGACATGGCTATATCGATTCCGCTATCTATAACGATCCAGAATATATATACTTTATGGGGTCGCAAATGAAAAATGTGGAAATTACAAACGGAATGACAAACTTATATATACCCTTGCCACTCATGGTGAAGGGTATAATAATTCTTGAAACAGTTCATACAAACGTTGTATCATATCAAAGCAGAGGTTCGCAAAAATAAATCCTCTCACCAATACACTTACTCTCACCAACACATTCAATTCTTTATTTTATTCAGTGCACCTACAAACACACAAATACAAAAACTGAAAAAACAAGTAAGAGTGCTATATTCGGCTATGCCGAATCTTATATACCCTTCACCTTTGTTGTGGATGCATTATTATTTTTTATAATTAGTATATATGTATGTACATTGCCCACTTTCAGCGTACAGCATCCTAAATTTATCAAGAATACAAAAAACAACAACAACGCCAAACGAAACAAAACACCAAAAGAAAAAACAAAATACGCAAGGCAATGAAACCAACACACATCCAAACATACGTTTAATTGTATAAAAAACAACAACAACGCCAAAAGAAACAAAATACGCAAAGCATGCACATTCAAACATACGATTTGTTGATTTTTTGTCAAAAAAACCAACACACAACCAAACAAACGTTTAGTTGTATAAAAAACAACAACAACGCCAAAAGAAACAAAACACAAAAAAAAACAAAATACGCAAAGCATGCACATCCAAAAACATACGTTTTGTTGCTTTTTTGTCAAAAAAACCAACACACAACCAAACAAACGTTTAGTTGTATAAAAAACAACAACAACGCCAAAAGAAACAAAAAACAAAAAAAAACCAAATACTCAAAGCTTGCACACCCAAGCATACGTTTTGTTGTTTTTTTGTCAAAGCATGCAATACATTGTGTTTTTTGATGAAATTTTCAGAGGTTGTCTCGGATTTTTGCTCATATCTCCGTTATTTATGGACGGATTTTGCTGATTTTAAATAGCAAAATTCTCGAAAGTATGTCTGACAGAATTGTTGAAGATTTGGATCCCGGAGATATCTGGGGCCTTCAGAAAATTGATTTCAACAGACAGACAGACAGACGGACAGACAGACAGACAGACAGACAGACAGACAGACAGACAGACAGACAGACAGACAGACAGACAGACAGACAGACAGACAGACAGACAGACAGACAGACAGACAGACAGACAGACAGACAGACAGACAGACAGACAGACGGACATGGCTTAATCGACTCCGCTATCTATAAGGATCCAGAATATATATACTTTATAGGGTCGGAAATGAAAAATGTAGAAATTACAAACGGAATGACAAACTTATATATACCCTTCTCACGAAGCTGAAGGGTATAATAAAGATAAAGTCATACACCAGTGCTCATGCGTATTCCTAGTTGTCTCGTTGAGTGGACAACGACTACTAAAATGTAAGAGCATAAGAATACGTGTGATTTTATTTTCCACAATTGTGGTATGGGCTGCGCATTACTGTATCAAAGCAAAAATATATACGCGGCAGCATATACATACATAACAAACTTACATTCGAATGATCGTTTTATTTTTGTTGGACACAATACTCACTCACTTTTAAATGTCAGTGAGCGAAAGAATGTTACAGAATTGACGAGTAAAGTGAAACATTGAAGATGACAAATGAATGTGCTTGTGCAGCTCTTTCATGAGTACTGAAAGAAACATGAGCATAAAACAAAACCGCTCAGTTGAAAACGCTCAGTGCTGAGCTGAAAACGCTCAGTATGATGAATGATTCACTTCGCTCAGTTGAGTGAATAGTTCAATTGAACTATTCAATAGAACAATATTTTCTATAGAAAATATTTTCTGTAGAAAATCTTGTGTAGAACAATATTTTCTATAGAAAATCTTGTGTAGAACAATATTTTCTATAGAAAATCTTGTGTAGAACAATATTTTCTATAGAAAATCTTGTGTAGAACAATATTTTCTATAGAAAATCTTGTGTACAACAATATTTTCTATAGAAAATCTTGTGTAGAACAACATTTTCTATAGAAAATCTTGTGTAGAACAATATTTTCTATAGAAAATCTTGTGTAGAACAATATTTTCTATAGAAAATCTTGTGTAGAACAATATTTTCTATAGAAAATCTTGTGTAGAACAATATTATATATAATATATAATATATTTTCTATAGAAAATCTTGTGTAGAATAATATTTTCTATAGAAAATCTTGTGTAGGACAATATTTTCTATAGAAAATCTTGTGTAGGACAACATTTTCTACAGAAAATCTTGTGTAGGACAACATTTTCTACAGAAAATCTTGTGTAGAACAATATTTTCTATAGAAAATCTTGTGTAGAACAATATTTTCTATAGAAAATCTTGTGTAGAACAATATTTTCTATAGAAAATATTTTCTGTAGAAAATCTTGTGTAGAACAATATTTTCTATAGAAAATCTTGTGTAAAACAACATTTTCTATAGAAAATCTTGTGTAGAACAATATTTTCTGTAGAAAATCTTGTGTAGAACAATATTTTCTATAGAAAATCTTGTGTAGAACAATATTTTCTATAGAAAATCTTGTGTAGAACAATATTTTCTATAGAAAATCTTGTGTAGAACAATATTTTCTATAGAAAATCTTGTGTAAAACAACATTTTCTATAGAAAATCTTGTGTAGAACAATATTTTCTATAGAAAATCTTGTGTAGGACAATATTTTCTATAGAAAATCTTGTGTAGGACAACATTTTCTACAGAAAATCTTGTGTAGAACAATATTTTCTATAGAAAATCTTGTGTGGAACAATATTTTCTATAGAAAATATTTTCTGTAGAAAATCTTGAGTATAACAATATTTGCTATAGAAAATCTTGAGTATAACAATATTTTCTATAGAAAATCTTGTGTATGACGATTTTTTCTATAGAAAATCTTGTGTATGACGATTTTTTCTATAGAAAATCTTGTGTACGACAACATTTTCTATAGAAAATCTTGTGTAGGACAACATTTTCTATAGAAAATCTTGTGTAGGACAACATTTTCTATAGAAAATCTTGTGTAGGACAACATTTTCTATAGAAAATCTTGTGTAGGACAACATTTTCTATAGAAAATCTTGTGTAGGACAACATTTTCTATAGAAAATCTTGTGTAGGACAACATTTTCTATAGAAAATCTTGTGTAGGACAACATTTTCTACAGAAAATCTTGTGTAGAACAATATTTTCTATAGAAAATCTTGTGGAGAACAATATTTTCTATAGAAAATATTTTCTGTAGAAAATCTTGAGTATAACAATATTTTCTGTAGAAAATCTTGTGTAAAACAACATTTTCTATAGAAAATCTTGTGTAGAACAATATTTTCTATAGAAAATCTTGTGTAGAACAATATTTTCTATAGAAAATCTTGTGTAGAACAATATTTTCTATAGAAAATCTTGTGTAGAACAATATTTTCTATAGAAAATCTTGTGTAGAACAATATTTTCTATAGAAAATCTTGTGTAGAACAATATTTTCTATAGAAAATCTTGTGTAGAACAATATTTTCTATAGAAAATCTTGTGTAGAACAATATTTTCTATAGAAAATCTTGTGTAGAACAATATTTTCTATAGAAAATCTTGTGTAGAACAATATTTTCTATAGAAAATCTTGTGTAGAACAATATTTTCTATAGAAAATCTTGTGTAGAACAATATTTTCTATAGAAAATCTTGTGTAGAACAATATTTTCTATAGAAAATCTTGTGTAGAACAATATTTTCTATAGAAGATATTTTCTGTAGAAAATCTTGAGTATAACAATATTTGCTATAGAAAATCTTGAGTATAACAATATTTGCTATAGAAAATCTTGAGTATAACAATATTTTCTATAGAAAATCTTGTGTATCACGATATTTTCTATAGAAAATCTTGTATTGAACAATATTTTCTATAGAAAATCTTGTGTAGAACAATATTTTCTATGGAAAATCTTGTGTAGAACAATATTTTCTATAGAAAATCTTGTTTAGAACAATATTTTCTATAGAAAATATTGTTATACTCAAGATTTTCTATAGGAAATATTGTTATACTAAAGATTTTCTACAGAAAATATTTTCTATAGAAAAAATTGTTCTACACAAGATTTTCTATAGAAAAAATTGTTCTACACAAGATTTTCTATAGAAAATATTGTTCTACACAAGATTTTCTATAGAAAATATTGTTCTACACTAGATTTTCTATAGAAAATATTGTTCTAAACAAGATTTTCTATAGAAAATATTGTTCTAAACAAGATTTTCTATAGAAAATATTGTTCTACACAAGATTTTCTATAGAAAATATTGTATGACGATTTTTTCTATAGAAAATCTTGTGTATGACGATTTTTTCTATAGAAAATCTTGTGTAGGAGAACATTTTCTATAGACAATCTTGTGTAGAACAAGATTTTCTATAGAAAATCTTGTGTAGGACAACATTTTCTATAGAAAATCTTGTGTAGGACAACATTTTCTACAGAAAATCTTGTGTAGAACAATATTTTCTATAGAAAATCTTGTGTAGAACAATATTTTCTATAGAAAATCTTGTGTAGAACAATATTTTCTATAGAAAATCTTGTGTAGAACAATATTTTCTATAGAAAATCTTGTGTAGAACAATATTTTCTATAGAAAATCTTGTGTAGAACAATATTTTCTATAGAAAATCTTGTGTAGAACAATATTTTCTATAGAAGATATTTTCTGTAGAAAATCTTGAGTATAACAATATTTGCTATAGAAAATCTTGAGTATAACAATATTTGCTATAGAAAATCTTGAGTATAACAATATTTTCTATAGAAAATCTTGTGTATGACGATATTTTCTATAGAAAATCTTGTATTGAACAATATTTTCTATAGAAAATCTTGTGTAGAACAATATTTTCTATAGAAAATCTTGTGTAGAACAATATTTTCTATAGAAAATCTTGTTTAGAACAATATTTTCTATAGAAAATATTGTTATACTCAAGATTTTCTATAGGAAATATTGTTATACTCAAGATTTTCTACAGAAAATATTTTCTATAGAAAAAATTGTTCTACACAAGATTTTCTATAGAAAATATTGTTCTACACAAGATTTTCTATAGAAAATATTGTTCTAAACAAGATTTTCTATAGAAAATATTGTTCTAAACAAGATTTTCTATAGAAAATATTGAGTGAATAGTTCAATTGAACTATTCAATAGAACAATATTTTCTATAGAAAATATTTTCTGTAGAAAATCTTGTGTAGAACAATATTTTCTATAGAAAATCTTGTGTAGAACAATATTTTCTATAGAAAATCTTGTGTAGAACAATATTTTCTATAGAAAATCTTGTGTAGAACAATATTTTCTATAGAAAATCTTGTGTACAACAATATTTTCTATAGAAAATCTTGTGTAGAACAACATTTTCTATAGAAAATCTTGTGTAGAACAATATTTTCTATAGAAAATCTTGTGTAGAACAACATTTTCTATAGAAAATCTTGTGTAGAACAATATTTTCTATAGAAAATCTTGTGTAGAACAATATTTTCTATAGAAAATCTTGTGTAGAACAATATTTTCTATAGAAAATCTTGTGTAGAACAATATTTTCTATAGAAAATCTTGTGTAGAACAATATTTTCTATAGAAAATCTTGTGTAGAACAATATTTTCTATAGAAAATCTTGTGTAGAACAATATTTTCTATAGCAAATCTTGTGTAGGACAATATTTTCTATAGAAAATCTTGTGTAGGACAACATTTTCTACAGAAAATCTTGTGTAGGACAACATTTTCTACAGAAAATCTTGTGTAGAACAATATTTTCTATAGAAAATCTTGTGTAGAACAATATTTTCTATAGAAAATATTTTCTGTAGAAAATCTTGTGTAGAACAATATTTTCTATAGAAAATCTTGTGTAAAACAACATTTTCTATAGAAAATCTTGTGTAGAACAATATTTTCTGTAGAAAATCTTGTGTAGAACAATATTTTCTATAGAAAATCTTGTGTAGAACTATATTTTCTATAGAAAATCTTGTGTAGAACAATATTTTCTATAGAAAATCTTGTGTAGAACAATATTTTCTATAGAAAATCTTGTGTAAAACAACATTTTCTATAGAAAATCTTGTGTAGAACAATATTTTCTATAGAAAATCTTGTGTAGAACAATATTTTCTATAGAAAATCTTGTGTAGGACAATATTTTCTATAGAAAATCTTGTGTAGGACTATATTTTCTATAGAAAATCTTGTGTAGGACTATATTTTCTATAGAAAATCTTGTGTAGGACAACATTTTCTACAGAAAATCTTGTGTAGAACAATATTTTCTATAGAAAATCTTGTGTGGAACAATATTTTCTATAGAAAATATTTTCTGTAGAAAATCTTGAGTATAACAATATTTGCTATAGAAAATCTTGAGTATAACAATATTTTCTATAGAAAATCTTGTGTATGACGATTTTTTCTATAGAAAATCTTGTGTATGACGATTTTTTCTATAGAAAATCTTGTGTACGACAACATTTTCTATAGAAAATCTTGTGTAGGACAACATTTTCTATAGAAAATCTTGTGTAGGACAACATTTTCTATAGAAAATCTTGTGTAGGACAACATTTTCTATAGAAAATCTTGTGTAGGACAACATTTTCTATTGAAAATCTTGTGTAGGACAACATTTTATATAGAAAATCTTGTGTAGGACAACATTTTCTATAGAAAATCTTGTGTAGGACAACATTTTCTACAGAAAATCTTGTGTAGAACAATATTTTCTATAGAAAATCTTGTGTAGAACAATATTTTCTATAGAAAATATTTTCTGTAGAAAATCTTGAGTATAACAATATTTTCTGTAGAAAATCTTGTGTAAAACAACATTTTCTATAGAAAATCTTGTGTAAAACAACATTTTCTATAGAAAATCTTGTGTAGAACAATATTTTCTATAGAAAATCTTGTGTAGAACAATATTTTCTATAGAAAATCTTGTGTAGAACAATATTTTCTATAGAAAATCTTGTGTAGAACAATATTTTCTATAGAAAATCTTGTGTAGAACAATATTTTCTATAGAAAATCTTGTGTAGAACAATATTTTCTATAGAAAATCTTGTGTAGAACAATATTTTCTATAGAAAATCTTGTGTAGAACAATATTTTCTATAGAAAATCTTGTGTAGAACAATATTTTCTATAGAAAATCTTGTGTAGAACAATATTTTCTATACAAAATCTTGTGTAGAACAATATTTTCTATAGAAAATCTTGTGTAGAACAATATTTTCTATAGAAAATCTTGTGTAGAACAATATTTTCTATAGAAAATCTTGTGTAGAACAATATTTTCTATAGAAAATCTTGTGTAGAACAATATTTTCTATAGAAAATCTTGTGTAGAACAATATTTTCTATAGAAAATCTTGTGTAGAACAATATTTTCTATAGAAAATCTTGTGTAGAACAATATTTTCTATAGAAGATATTTTCTGTAGAAAATCTTGAGTATAACAATATTTGCTATAGAAAATCTTGAGTATAACAATATTTGCTATAGAAAATCTTGAGTATAACAATATTTTCTATAGAAAATCTTGTGTATCACGATATTTTCTATAGAAAATCTTGTATTGAACAATATTTTCTATATTGTTATACTCAAGATTTTCTATAGGAAATATTGTTATACTCAAGATTTTCTACAGAAAATATTTTCTATAGAAAAAATTGTTCTACACAAGATTTTCTATAGAAAAAATTGTTCTACACAAGATTTTCTATAGAAAATATTGTTCTACACAAGATTTTCTATAGAAAATATTGTTCTAAACAAGATTTTCTATAGAAAATATTGTTCTAAACAAGATTTTCTATAGAAAATATTGTTCTACACAAGATTTTCTATAGAAAATATTGTATGACGATTTTTTCTATAGAAAATCTTGTGTATGACGATTTTTTCTATAGAAAATCTTGTGTAGGAGAACATTTTCTATAGACAATCTTGTGTAGAACAAGATTTTCTATAGAAAATCTTGTGTAGGACAACATTTTCTATAGAAAATCTTGTGTAGGACAACATTTTCTACAGAAAATCTTGTGTAGAACAATATTTTCTATAGAAAATATTTTCTGTAGAAAATCTTGTGTAGAACAATATTTTCTATAGAAAATCTTGTGTAAAACAACATTTTCTATAGAAAATCTTGTGTAGAACAATATTTTCTATAGAAAATCTTGTGTAGAACAATATTTTGTATAGAAAATCTTGTGTACAACAATATTTTGTATAGAAAATCTTGTGTACAACAATATTTTCTATAGAAAATCTTGTGTAGAACAACATTTTCTATAGAAAATCTTGTGTAGAACAACATTTTCTATAGAAAATCTTGTGTAGGACAACATTTTCTACAGAAAATCTTGTGTAGAACAATATTTTCTATAGAAAATATTTTCTGTAGAAAATCTTGAGTATAACAATATTTTCTGTAGAAAATCTTGTGTAGAACAATATTTTCTATAGAAAATCTTGTGTAGAACAATATTTTCTATAGAAAATCTTGTGTAGAACAATATTTTCTATAGAAAATCTTGTGTAGAACAATATTTTCTATAGAAAATCTTGTGTAGAACAATATTTTCTATAGAAAATCTTGTGTAGAACAATATTTTGTATAGAAAATCTTGTGTAGAACAATATTTTCTATAGAAAATCTTGTGTAGAACAATATTTTCTATAGAAAATCTTGTGTAGAACAATATTT
The DNA here is from genome assembly GCF_958450345.1 of Calliphora vicina. Classification (NCBI taxonomy): domain Eukaryota; kingdom Metazoa; phylum Arthropoda; class Insecta; order Diptera; family Calliphoridae; genus Calliphora; species Calliphora vicina. The sequence goes on along the minus strand of NC_088781.1, from coordinate 84,167,950 downwards.
TCTATAGAAGATATTTTCTGTAGAAAATCTTGAGTATAACAATATTTGCTATAGAAAATCTTGAGTATAACAATATTTTCTATAGAAAATCTTGTGTATGACGATATTTTCTATAAAAAATCGTGTATAGAACAATATTTTCTATAGAAAATCTTGCATAGAACAATATTTTCTATAGAAAATCTTGCGTAGAACAATATTTTCTATAGAAAATCTTGCGTAGAACAATATTTTCTATAGAAAATTTTGCGTAGAACAATATTTTCTATAAACAATCTTGTGTATAACAATATTTGCTGTATAAAATCTTAAGTATAACTATATTTTCTGTTGAAAATCTTGAGTGTAACATTTTTCTATAGAAAATAAAATAATTTTCTATAGAAAATCTTGTCTATAACTATATTTTTTGGACATGTTGCGTATAACAGTATTTTCTATAGAAAATCGTATGAAAAACAGCATTTTCTTTAAAAATCTTGTCTATTATAACAGCATTTTCTATAGACAATTTTAACAGACGATTGTTTACAACATAAAGCTACAGTAATATTAAAATTTTAAGTACTCTGGTGATGAAGAAAGTAATTTTTTAATACTATTTTAATACGGAACAAAAATATAATTTTCCATCCCTGTATATAAGATTTAAAGAAAAGAAAAACTTAAAATAGGAGAACACATATGGAACCGTAACAGCAAATCCAATATAGAATCGTTTACATAATCTGTTGAAATTTCATAAAATTTTATAGAAATTGCAAACGGAATGACAAACTTACATATACATATGTATATAGCCTTGCCACTTATGATGAGGGGTATTAAAAGAATTAAGCACAACAATAGAACAAAAAGCTTTTTCTGAAATGTTTGTTATTTACTTTCATGTTTAAAAAAGGCTAAAAAAATAGAATAACAATGTGGGAGTCAAGGCGAATTGTTTAGACAAGTGAACTGTCAATTCACTTGTGATTGTTTTGTCGAAAAATACAACAAACCCAAAAGCAAAAACAACAACAGGCAACTTTGACAGTTCGACTATCTTTTAACAAAAACAAAGTACCTGTTGTTTTTGTACATATTGTAGTTCTGTCGTCACCTTCTATAGATTCGCCTTGCTGGGAGTGGTTGCGTTGCTCAATTATTTGTTGACAATAGCAACAAACAACAACAAAAATTAAATAAGCGCAAACGCAACGGGCTCAAACAACTTGGTTGTTGTTTTTGTACAATATGTGTTCTGTGCAGTGCTACCATATGTCAAGTTTTCCTTTTTTAGCAAGGTTTTTGAGACGCAAAAAGTTTTATTTTTTTGGAAAATTGATATCAATAAGTTGAACCGATGATTTCAAAATGATTGTCCCCAAATTCATTCACTTAATGGGGAGATTGATTTGAATATATTGAAAGTGTCTCCAGCACTAAATTCACATAAATTATCTCAGTTTGATTACATATATGTACGAATTGTGTTTTGTAATTTTAGTATGTATTTAGAAATAAAAAGTTTTCTTCAAAAAATATATAGCAACACTGGTTCTGTGTACGCGTGAGAGAGTTGCTCTTTTGAGAACACATTATAAAAAGCTCTCTCTCAAGGCGAATTTATATACCAGTACTGCGATTCATTAACTTTTATAACGATAATCGTATCGTTAAAATAAATATAACGAAAATTTATCGAATTTGCTATTCAGTAACATTTTTAACGACATTCGCTGTCGGTTGAAGTCAGCTGTTACTTTATGCAGTTTTTCTTTCGTTATGTTAGCGACAATAATTTAAGTTGTGTTTATTTCTTCGTCATCTTCATCTTTTGTAGCTGGAACTATCGTAAAAATAATGGAAACACATTTTTGTTTACTTAACTTATTAATATTTACAATAAAATATAAAAAATATGGGAATTTGACGATTATAGTACTACTAATTATTCAAGTACTTATTTTTGTTCGCGATGTCCCAAAAGTAATCCTTTACATTTTGGCAGGAAATAAGTTGTTTTGTTAGTAGAATTATTTATAAAATTATGTATTTACTAAAAAAAAAAAAAAATAAAAAAATGCAAGTCGCAGCCAAGCGTCGAACCAACAACCTTTCGATTGCTAGTCAACGTTGTACTCACTACACCACTGGTTAATTATTTCATTATGTGTCAAATAATGGTTTTCTACTTTTCGCTTATTTTGATATTTTGTAGACAGAGATGTTATATCTTCAACAATCGTTAAAAATAAATTACTGAATCACACTATCGTTACTGCAAGCGATTATTTATGTCGATAAACATTACGATTGTCGGTTCGTTAAAAGTTAGTGAATCGCACTACAGGTGGTGTTGATAATGTTGTTTGGATGTTTGAGCTGTCAATTATCCTGTGATTGTTGCGGCGAATGCTACAACAAACGTAAAAGTAACAAAAACAACAGGCACTCTTTGACAGCTTAAACCACATGAACAAAAACAAATTGCAAGTGGTTTTTGTAAAGGATGTACTCGTTGTAGAATCGACACCACCTGGTATATAAATTCGCATTGCTGAAGATTGACAAAAAAACACATACATACATACAAATAAAGATTTGTTATTATACATATATTTGCATGACGTCATTGAAAACAATAACAAATTACATTGTGTTTTGGTTTTTTTGGTTATATCTCAACCCAGGTCCAACTTATATATGGTCTTATATACGTCGTTGCAAAGGTCTTTGAAATATCTATCATTAGATATCCATATTGTCTATATTAATGACTTAGTAATCCAGATATAGGTTAAAAATAGGTAAAAAATTGAGGTTGTCCTGGTTTTTTCCTTATATCTCAGCCATTTGTGGACCGATTTTCTCGATTTTAAATAGCAACCGAGCCGGAAGAATTCCGGAGATATTGATATATGAATCATGTATGTATGTTATTTGGGGGCTTCGGAAAGTTGATTTCAACACACAGACGGACATGGCTATATCGATTCCGCTATCTATAACGATCCAGAATATATATACTTTATGGGGTCGCAAATGAAAAATGTGGAAATTACAAACGGAATGACAAACTTATATATACCCTTGCCACTCATGGTGAAGGGTATAATAATTCTTGAAACAGTTCATACAAACGTTGTATCATATCAAAGCAGAGGTTCGCAAAAATAAATCCTCTCACCAATACACTTACTCTCACCAACACATTCAATTCTTTATTTTATTCAGTGCACCTACATACACACAAATACAAAAACTGAAAAAATAAAGATAAAGTCATACACCATTGCTCATGCGTATTCCTAGTTGTCTCGTTGAGTGGACAACGACTACTAAAATGTAAGAGCATAAGAATACGTGTGATTTTATTTTCCACAATTGTGGTATGGAATGCGCCAAGGCGAATTTATACAAGGTGGTGGTAGTTCTACAAAAACAACAAATGGTCTTAACAAATGTCAAAAAACAGAAATTAAAAATTAAACAAATATGTATTAAAACTAAATACAGTGTAGATAATTGAATGAAGTGAGGGCTTTACTTATTTATGCAAAATATAAATATTTTGTTAATTAGCTTAGAATATGTAGATATTGAAGTATAAAAACAAGCTTTGACAGTTGTTAGAACCAAACAAGCGAAAAAAGAGTAATCAGCTGATTGACTGACTCCACCTTGTATAAATTCGCCTTGGGCTGCGCATTACTGTATCAAAGCAAAAATATATACGCGGCAGCATATACATACATAACAAACTTACATTCGAATGATCGTTTTATTTTTGTTGGACACAATACTCACTCACTTTTAAATGTCAGTGAGCGAAAGAATGTTACAGAATTGACGAGTAAAGTGAAACATGTGAAACATTGAAGATGACAAATGAATGTGCTTGTGCAGCTCTTTCATGAGTACTGAAAGAAACATGAGCATAAAACATAACCGCTCAGTTGAAAACGCTCAGTGCTGAGCTGAAAACGCTCAGTATGATGAATGATTCACTTCGCTCAGTTGAGTGAATAGTTCAATTGAACTAGGTCATTCCTGAGCTACACAACTCTAATGGGAAGACGTGTGGCCAAAAATTCCACAAATAAAGGCCTTAGCTGGCGAGTCACAAACTATAGCCCTTATTTTTAATTTTACAATATTTTTAATTTCGAAAATAAATTCGAATACATGCTCTGTTATTTCGTTCGGTTTATTTTTGACAAGATAAATACCAATAGGAATTATTGAAATATTTTTAATATTAACAACAAATATAGGCCATAACTGAGATTTCGAACTTTTAAAAAGGGGCAGACCGTCTATATTCATATCGACTATTATTTCTTCATAATCTGACAGTACATTAACAATTTATTCTAATTGTTTCCTAATACCGAAATGTGAATAAACACCGGGCAAGACTTGTTTTATCAAAGCTTTTTCCTTGTTTGGAATTATTGTTTTCATGCTAAGAGGTACATCTAAATGAAATCAGATGGGAAACAAAAAAATGGCACGTGTTTAAAAATTTTACATATCGAAGGTACCCTACTTTGAGTCCCCATAGCGCCGCCCCTGGAGCATTTGTAGGGCCAATTTGAATTCAAATACGCCCAATTCAAATTTTATCCCGATCGGACCAGCCGTTTAGAAATGCCAGATTTATTTCCAAAACATTTTGATTCTGCCCCACTGTGTGTCGTTGCTGACCAAATTTGTTGGAAAACTTGCAGACCACGAGAATGAACTAGTCAAACAAATCTACGAAAATGATAACTCATTTAACTGGACTGGATCCACATACTTGTCGCCCATTGGTATCATCAACGAACGCATTGACAAAGATCCAGCTCGCCTTAGTCTCCCCTCATTCTACATGAGATCAGTCCCGGGCAACCACAGAGGCTGAAAAGGAAAATATAAGGTGAATTCCAAAATGTATGTATGCAATGCAACCTTAAAAAGTAGAGCGATGCTTAACGCAACCGTGTAAACTTTGATAATGTTTCATATCGCAAAATGTATTAAAAAGTAAAAACAGGCAGTATGATAAGTTTTTTTTAAATTTTAACTACGCGTTTGCACGCTTTGTCTTGATAAAGATATGACTGCATTACATACATACATTTTGGAATTCACCCATATACATATACATATATTAGAGGAAATAATATCTATTTTATTAAATAATTTAGAGTTTAACTCTTTTCGATGTGATATTTACGATACTTACCTAGTACCTGAAAAATTTATTTTATTTTATACATTCATCTATGTATGCAAAGCAGAGGCTGTCTGCTGCTAGTAAAAATCTGAAAAAATCCCTTCAATTAGAGGAGGATCGCAGAAATAGAAATTACATTCAAAGTTTAACAAATACCAAACACACAAATTTTTCCCTTTGGAAGGCAACGAAAAATATCAAGCCACCGGTAGAGGGGCAAAGCCCTTTAAGGAAAGCTGACGGTACCTGGGCTCGAAGCACGGAAGAAAAGGCTAAAATATTTGCCGATCACTTAAGTACAGTCTTTCAACCAAACTCGCCAACTACTGTTTTTGAACTTGTAGAGCCACCTGTGTCAACATTATCTAATGATGACAAATTAGATATAAGCCCAGAAGACATTAACGAAGTAATCAAGGATAATATAATATTAAAAAAATCACCTGGAAATGATTCTGTTACACCTACTATGATTAGAAACCTACCGAGTGTGGCAATAATTGTGCTGTCTACAATATTTAATGCGATCTTTAAACATGGAGTTTTTCCGACAAATTGGAAAACTTCTCAGATAATAATGATACCAAAGCCAGGTAAGGACTTGACCGTACCATCCTCCTATAGACCAATAAGCTTGCTTCCTTGCTTATCGAAACTGTTCGAAAAAGTGTTCCAAAAGAAAATCATACCATTTTTAAATGAGAAATATATAATCCCAGTTCATCAATTTGGTTTCCGGGAACGCCACGAAACAATCGAACAAGTTAATCGTATAACCGGAGAGATAAGAAAATCCTTTGAATTAAAGAAATATTGTTCAGCTATATTTTTGGATGTCGCTCAAGCCTTCGACAAAGTATGGCACAAAGGCCTGGTATATAAAATAAAATGTTTGCTGCCACCATCTACTCATAAACTATTGGAATCTTATCTATCGGACCGTATATTTACAGTTAAGTACAATGATTACGTGACAAGAGAATATAGGATTGGAGCAGGAGTACCACAAGGAAGTGTTCTTGGACCTACCCTCTATTTGATTTACACCTCTGATTTGACTATTTCTACATTTGCTGATGACACCGCAATTATTAGCTCGCATGAAAACCCATATATAGCATCTAGTATACTAGATGGCTACTTAAGATGTGTGGAAACATGGTTAAACAAATGGAGAATACGTGTAAATGAGTTAAAAAGCAAACATGTTACGTTCACACTGAGGAGGGGATGCTGTCCACCTGTCACACTTAACAATGTAAATATACCTCAGTCCGATTATGTTACATACCTTGGTATTCACTTAGATAGAAGACTTACATGGCGCCGTCATATAGAAGCCAAGAGACTTCACATGAAGTTAAAAGCATCTAGCCTTCACTGGTTAATAAGTGACCAATCAAAGTTAAGCCTGGACTATAAAGTCACCCTGTATAAAATCATTTTAAAACCAATTTGGACATATGGAATCCAATTGTGGGGAACGGCCAGTAATTCCAGTATTGAGCTTATACAGAGGGCCCAGTCGAAAATTCTTAGGACCATGACGGGTGCTCCATGGTACATAAGAAATGAAAACATCCACAGGGACTTGGAAGTGCCACTAGTGAAGGATGAGTTTAAGAAAGTCCGCGATAAATATATACTGAAACTGCAATCACACCCAAATACGCTTGATCGGCTTCTCGCACAGAGCCAAACCAGATCAAGGCTTTGTAGAGGAGATCTACCACCCCGCTAAGATGAGGTCCATCCATCAAACAATGCTCTCTTTAGAAAGCAATTAGTTTTAATTTTAGTTATAAGATTTAATCACTTATTGTTAGGCCTAATGATATAGGCAGATTCAATAAATAAATAAAAAGTTAAAAAAAAAAAAAATCTATGTATGTACATTAGGGTGGCCCCAAAATTTAAGTTGCGGATGTTCCCACCTAAAATGAAAATTTGATTCATTCTAAGACTACGTTTTGAATTTTTATCGTCCTGGGGTCAATATTTGGCGAGCTGGATCAAAGGATAAAAAGGTCCTTTTTTGAGGTTTTTTAAATTTTTTCCATATTTCTTCCAAAGGAAGTATATGTAAATTTGGTATCATATGAAAGGTCTTTGAGAGACGCATTCAATTGGTTAAAAGAAATTTAAAAAAAAAAATTTTAATTAAAAAATTTTAAAAATTTTCGACAAAATTTTATTTTTTTTTAATTTTTTCATAGAATTTATTCAAATACATAGATGAAATTTCTTGATCATAAACATCATGTAATTTCACCGAAATGGTTTTTCTCGTTTTTTAAAATTCAGTCCAGTTCAATGTTTATTCAAATTTGTTTAAACCCAATTTCATCCCTATCTGACAATCTCTGTATACTCAATTCATAGTATATGTAATGGGCATCAAAATAACTCAAATTTTATAAGCTCTCCATCGATGTATAATTTCGTATACTTTGTTTTTGTTACACTACGAATATTTAAATTTAAGCTAAAACATTTACTATACATCGCGCTATAATGATTATTTTAATGTTATTCCTTTGGAATGTTGTTGTTAATTTTAAGTAACATGTGAAAAACTGCTTATTACATATATTTTTACATTGTTTAGTATATTGTTTGCTAAATGAGAAATATAATTAACAGTTAAAACTTAAAAATATAAATTCATAGAAAATATTTTAATATTAACATAATTTTTTCATATATATTTATTTACAAATTCGTTTACATGAGTTTATTCTATTAGCAATATAAGAAGGTCGATTTTTTTCGATTACTGATAGCATGGATTGACTGACAAAATGTACAAATCGTTCTGTATTTTGTGAATGACATAGAAAATCTGAAATTAGTAATATATTATTAAAATATCACGATTTTATACATAATAGCTTAACCAAAGATAAAATAATTTTCTAGTAAAAAGTTTAATTTTATTATCGCGATTTTTATGAGAATTTATAATGTTTTACCTGGAATATCTATAATGTTGCTTGAGTCGTTGTATTTCATTAATTGTTCTATTGAGTAAAATTGAATGCAAGGGGGCTCTGAGAAGGCTACCTCTTTCCAATCTATTAAATCCGTGTAGGAATGACAATTAAAATTGAGTGTTGGAATTGTGAATTGACGAAGTATATAATAAATAATAAGTATATAATAAATATGTTAAATGTCACAAATATGTAAATTTATAATACTTATAGTTGTACTTAAAAGAGTACATCTATCAACGTTTTATTAAATTTGTTTATCAAAGTTGCTTATTATCTGTATTAAGATAGATTGCAATTTAAATAAAAGCAAAAAAAAAAATATGTAGTATGAAAACTATTTTTGTTATAAAAATGATTTGTTATTACCAGGGAAACCAGAAATATGCTCTAAAAAAAGCGTTTTAGGCGCTTTAAATATGCAGTAAAAACTTTAAAATATGCTCTTGAAATTTAAAAAATATGCTCTTAAAAAAACAAACTTTTTCATAATTTTTAACCAAAAAAAATTTACTTAAATTTTCAAATAAAAATCGTTGTCTATTGAATCTGAAAACATTTTTGTACATAGAAAATGTTCTTTCGACATCAACTGATGTTACAGGAGCAAATTTAAAAGACAATATTTCTTTAACACTTAGAACGGTTAAGTTTGAATTAGAACTAAAATTTGATATTTAGATGGAGCTATTATTAGAATAGTGCTTATTTTATATTAAAACAAGTAAGAGAGCTATTCGGCTGTGCCGAATCTTATATACCCTTCACATAATTATACTTCAAAATAAAAAATTTAACTATTTTTAGGTGAACAAAAATTTTTTTTCAGTTTTTTAATTTTTTGGAAAAAAATTTTTTTTTAGGTGAACATTTTTTTTCAGTTTTTTCATTTTTTGGATAAAATTTTTTTTAAAAATTTTTTTTTTTTGGTGAAAAGCCATCTATTATTCAGTTTTGAATTTTAAACAAAGGAAGTAAAAACCTGTAACACAACAGCGAAAAATAAGTAAGACTAAATTTGTTTTTGATAAACTCAAAATATGCTATTAAACAGTAAAATATGCTCTAAAAACGCAAAATATGACATAAATATGCCCTTAAAACAAATATATGCAAAAATATGTATTTAAGGGTAAAATATGCAAAAATATGCACTAACAAATCGATGCCAAAATTCTTAAATAGTTCTGAAACGTGTAAATATCTTATCCATGTGCTCATTAGACTCACCAGAAAAAACATGCATTTGCATATTTTGGTTTCCCTGGTTATTACATTTATTATCTCCCAACCTACACAATCATGTCTGATATGCCCTTTGAATTTTTCTTTAATAAAATTAAAATAAATAAAATTGGTATTGTTGACAACAGTGTTCTAAAATGTGCTATGTTGCAATGTATTATTTCCAATCAAAATGTAAAATTTTATTTTTTTGGTTGTTATGCCCTTTTGATTTTAAGGTGACCATATATAAGATTTTTTGTAAAAATTAAAAAAAAAGAGAACAAATTTTCTCTTAAAATTTTACTAGTTGTCAATGATTTTATACAAATTCTTCATTACTTTAAAAATAAACGACAAAAAACAACAACATTCAAAAGCAAATTATTATTATTATTATGGAATAATGTTTTAGCTTAAATTTAAATATTCGTAGTGTAACAAAAGAAAAGTATACGAATTTATACATCGATGGAAAGCTTATAAAATTTGAGTTATTTTGATGCCCATTACATATACTATGAATTGAGTACAGAGATTGTCAGATAGGGATGAAATTAGGTTTAAACAAATTTGAATAAACATTGAACTGGATTGAATTTTAAAAAACGAGAAAAACCATTTCGGTGAAATTACATGATGTTTATGATCAAGAAATTTCATCTATGTATTTGAATAAATTCTATGAAAAAATTAAAAAAAACTAAAATTTTGTCGAAAATTTTTAAAAATTTTTAATTAAAAATTTTTTTTTTTAAATTTCTTTTAACCAATTGAATGCGTCTCTCAAAGACCTTTCATATGATACCAAATTTACGTATACTTCCTTTGGAAGAAATATGGAAAAAATGTAAAAAACCTCAAAAAAGGACCTTTTTATCCTTTGATCCAGCTCGCCAAATATTGACCCTAGGACGAAAAAATTTCAAAACGTAGTCTTAGAATGAATCAAATTTTCATTTTAGGCGGGAACATCGATACCTTATTTTTTCTCCATACAAACGGGGCCACCCTAATGTACATGAGTATATACACACATGTACGTTCGTATCATCTGTTTTATTTTGTTTACATTAATTGTAATTTGGATATGTTTTGTCATAATTATTTTTATTTTGTTTATAATTGTTATTTAGTTGTATTTAGTTTCATACTTCACACTGTGATTGAAATTGGACGTGTTTTATTTTTACTCCGAATTAATTTGTTATTTTAAATGATTCTTTCGGAAAATAAATATAAATTACACCTGTTTATTAATTACGCGAAAGGACGCTTTTAATTTAATAATATTATTAAATAAAAAAAAATTTAAACAAAAACTAAAAGACAAGTAAGTGAAAATTCTTTATTTTTATACCCTTCACCATGAGTGGCAAGGGTATATATAAGTTTGTCATTCCGTTTGTAATTTCCACATTTTTCATTTGCGACCCCATAAAGTATATATATTCTGAATCGTTATAGATAGCGGAATCGATATAGCCATGTCCGTCTGTCCGTCTGTGTGTTGAAATCAACTTTCCGAAGCCCCCAAATAACATACATACATGATTCATATATCAATATCTCCGGAATTCTTCCGGCTCGGCTGCTATTTAAAATCGAGAAAATCGGTCCACAAATGGCTGAGATATAAGGAAAAAACCAGGACAACCTCAATTTTTTACCTATTTTTAACCTATATCTGGATTACTAAGTCATTAATATAGACAATATGGATATCTAATGATAGATATTTCAAAGACCTTTGCAACGACGTATATAAGACCATATATAAGTTGGACCTGGGTTGAGATATAACCAAAAAAACCAAAACACAATGTAATTTGTTATTGTTTTCAATGACGTCATGCAAATATATGTATAATAACAAACAAATCTTTATTTGTATGTATGTATGTGTTTTTTTGTCAATCTTCAGCAATGCGAATTTATATACCAGGTGGTGTCGATTCTACAACGAGTACATCATTTACAAAAACCACTTGCAATTTGTTTTTGTTTATGTGGTTTAAGCTGTCAAAGAGTGCCTGTTGTTTTTGTTACTTTTACGTTTGTTGTAGCATTCGCCGCAACAATCACAGGATAATTGACAGCTCAAACATCCAAACAACATTATCAACACCACCTGTAGTGCGATTCACTAACTTTTAACGAACCGACAATCGTAATGTTTATCGACATAAATAATCGCTTGCAGTAACGATAGTGTGATTCAGTAATTTATTTTTAACGATTGTTGAAGATATAACATCTCTGTCTACAAAATATCAAAATAAGCGAAAAGTAGAAAACCATTATTTGACACATAATGAAATAATTAACCAGTGGTGTAGTGAGTACAACGTTGACTAGCAATCGGAAGGTTGTTGGTTCGACGCTTGGCTGCGACTTGCATTTTTTTATTTATTTTTTTTTAGTAAATACATAATTTTATAAATAATTCTACTAACAAAACAACTTATTTCCTGCCAAAATGTAAGGATTACTTTTGGGACATCGCGAACAAAAATAAGTTCTTGAATAATTAGTAGTACTATAATCGTCAAATTCCCATATTTTTTATATTTTATTGTAAATATTAATAAGTTAAGTAAACAAAAATGTGTTTCCATTATTTTTACGATAGTTCCAGCTACAAAAGATGAAGATGACGAAGAAATAAACACAACTTAAATTATTGTCGCTAACATAACGAAAGAAAAACTGCATAAAGTAACAGCTGACTTCAACCGACAGCGAATGTCGTTAAAAATGTTACTGAATAGCAAATTCGATAAATTTTCGTTATATTTATTTTAACGATACGATTATCGTTATAAAAGTTAATGAATCGCAGTACTGGTATATAAATTCGCCTTGAGAGAGAGCTTTTTATAATGTGTTCTCAAAAGAGCAACTCTCTCACGCGTACACAGAACCTGTGTTGCTATATATTTTTTGAAGAAAACTTTTTATTTCTAAATACATACTAAAATTACAAAACACAATTCGTACATATATGTAATCAAACTGAGATAATGTCGTGTGCACCCTGTAGATGTTGGAGAAGAGGTTGGCAACGCGACACATGATGACAGGTGTCAGAGTTGGTTTGACATAAGGAAAAAAGGAAACAGACTAGAAAGGAGTAAATAAAAATAAACAAACAAACAAAATACAGGCGCCAGGCAAAGTAGATTGCTGACAATCTATTTTGCCTGGAAAAGATGAAAGGATACCGAGGTGACGTATAAGATGTATGCCCTGGTATGAATCTCTTTGGCTGTGAATTGAATTGGTAAGTGGTTGATTGGCGCACCGTTGGAAATAAAAGAATGATGAAAAAGTTTGTGTAAAAGTTTTATTAATAAAATACCAAAAAAAAAAAAATTATTAATTGAAAGAAAAGAAAGTAATAAAAATATAAAAATTTAGGTATAGAACTTAAATATAAAATTTGAAATTTAAATATAAAAAAAAAAACTTAAAATTAAATGAAATTTCATAAATTAAACCTGAAACTAAATAAAAACTTTAAATTAAACATAAATAAACCAAAAAAAAAACTGAATCAAAAACCTAAATAAGAATAAAACTAAAGCTAATATAAAAAGTAAAAACTAAAGCTAAAACATAAAAAGCAAAAGCTAAAATATAAAAACTAAATTTAAATATAAAACCAAAATATAAAAACTAAATCTAAATAAATATTTAAACACAAAATCTAAAAATTAACTGAAATTAAAAGACTAAAATAAAATATATATATAAAGCTAAATAAATCAAAAACTAAATTAAAACAAAATTAAATCTACAACTAAATTAAAACAAAATTAAATCTAAAGCTAAATCTAAAGCTAATTAAAGTTAAATATACAGAACTGATAAAAAAACTGAAAATAGAAAAATACCTGAAAAAGAAAAACAATATAAAACAAAAACCGCCATTTTTGCCAACCACATCTGCCATTTTCTTCATCCATCAACTTTATCATCCGTCATCATCCATCTATACTCACCAACTGCATATTCATCCATCATCCGACAGTCATCACCAAAACATCCACATAACTCCATCCACCAAATCCTCAATAGTAGCATCCGCCATCCACTGTCCATATCAGCAATAGCATCCTTCCAGCCTGGTTTTCCTCCTTCTAGTCTGGTCATCCTACATCATATCTGATTGTCATCACCATCATCATTAGCAGCATTGTCAGCATCCTTCATCACCATCCAACAGGGCACATTCGGCACAGCACCATAGCATTTTCATCATTCACCATCATCAACATATATATATATACTTTTATATATATATACTTTTCTACCTTTTTGATAAAACGGTAAAGATTAGATTTAACCTTTTTGATTTATGTAATTATTAATCCCTAAAAAGTATTTGCGAGGGACACGTAGGGCCATAAAAAGTGAGCTCAGTTTTTAGGGTCCTTTAGTTTGTTTATGCCACAAATTGTGCGCAATAAATTAGAAAGAAAAAGAGTTAGATTCTAAAGAAAAAACCTGAAAAGAAAGAAAAGGAAATATACATATATTAGAAATACATTTTTTTTACATAAATAAATACTTACTTGAAATTATTACCTGTCTTAAACCTACTGAAAAGAAAATTAAACTTATATATATATAATTTATTGAATTCATTATACCTTTTTTTATATTAGATTTAACGCAACTAAATAATTGAATTGAATTTAAATTAAATATTAGATTAAGATTAAAAATTGTCAATAAAGAAAATATATTTTATAATGTTTAAATGAAAAAAAATTATCAAGTTTTATCATTTAATATGAGTGGCTAAGTTCAATATAAAGCGGCGATAAGTAGGGGAAATTTAGTTGCAGGTATGGTTTGGGACGTCAAGAAGAGGACGTCATGGCGAGGGTCAAACCTCGAGTGGGAGGGCAATACATTTGTGTATAAGTATGACCGGTAGGGAGATGCAGCCAAGACTTCGAGCCCCTAACAATTAAAGAAATACATACATAGCTGGTATGAATTTTGTGTTAGTGTGTGTCTATGGTCCAGGTTGCCGGCAAGAACCACCCCCATCCGGCGAGCTTCAGCCGAGCATACGCGGGCATACCAGCGCCGCTGGCAATCTGGCCACTCTTTGTTTTGTTTTCTCCTTATGTTTGTATTTCGTACAAACAAATTGACCAACACACCACTACAATAATTTATGTGAATTTAGTGCTGGAGACACTTTCAATATATTCAAATCAATCTCCCCATTAAGTGAATGAATTTGGGGACAATCATTTTGAAATCATCGGTTCAACTTATTGATATCAATTTTCCAAAAAAATAAAACTTTTTGCGTCTCAAAAACCTTGCTAAAAAAGGAAAACTTGACATATGGTAACACTGCACAGAACACATATTGTACAAAAACAACAACCACGTTGCGTTTGCGCTTATTTAATTTTTGTTGTTGTTTGTTGCTATTGTCAACAAATAATTGAGCAACTCAACCACTCCCAGCAAGGCGAATCTATAGAAGGTGACGACAGAACTACAACATGTACAAAAACAACAGGTACTTTGTTTTTGTTAAAAGATAGTCGAACTGTCAAAGTTGCCTGTTGTTGTTTTTGCTTTTGGGTTTGTTGTATTTTTCGACACAACAATCACAAGTGAATTGACAGTTCACTTGTCTAAACAATTCGCCTTGACTCCCATATTGTTATTCTATTTTTTTAGCCTTTTTTAAACATGAAAGTAAATAACAAACATTTCAGAAAAAGCTTTTTGTTCTATTGTTGTGCTTAATTCTTTTAATACCCTTCATCATAAGTGGCAAGGCTATATACATATGTATATGTAAGTTTGTCATTCCGTTTGCAATTTCTATAAAATTTTATGAAATTTCAACAGATTATGTAAACGATTCTATATTGGATTTGCTGTTACGGTTCCATATGTGTTCTCCTATTTTAAGTTTTTCTTTTCTTTAAATCTTATATACAGGGATGGAAAATTATATTTTTGTTCCGTATTAAAATAGTATTAAAAAATTACTTTCTTCATCACCAGAGTACTTAAAATTTGAATATTACTGTAGCTTTATGTTGTAAACAATCGTCTGTTATCACAAAATTGTCTATTGAAAATGCTTTTATAATAGACAAGATTTTTAAAGAAAATGCTGTTTTTCATACGATTTTCTATAGAAAATACTGTTATACGCAACATGTCCAAAAAATATAGTTATAGACAAGATTTTCTATAGAAAATTATTTTATTTTCTATAGAAAAATGTTACACTCAAGATTTTCAACAGAAAATATAGTTATACTTAAGATTTTATACAGCAAATATTGTTATACACAAGATTGTTTATAGAAAATATTGTTCTACGCAAAATTTTCTATAGAAAATATTGTTCTACGCAAGATTTTCTATAGAAAATAATGTTCTACGCAAGATTTTCTATAGAAAATATTGTTCTACGCAAGATTTTCTATAGAAAATATTGTTCTACGCAAGATTTTCTATAGAAAATATTGTTCTATGCAAGATATTCTATAGAAAATATTGCCCTATACAAGATTTTCTATAGAAAATATCGTCATACACAAGATTTTCTATAGAAAATATTGTTATACTCAAGATTTTCTATAGCAAATATTGTTATACTCAAGATTTTCTACAGAAAATATCTTCTATAGAAAATATTGTTCTACAGAAAATATCTAGAAAATATTGTTCTACACAAGATTTTCTACAGAAAATGTTGTTCTACACAAGATTTTCTATAGAAAATATTGTTCTACACAAGATTTTCTATAGAAAATATTGTTCTACACAAGATTTTCTATAGAAAATGTTGTTCTACACAAGATTTTCTATAGAAAATGTTGTTTTACACAAGATTTTCTATAAAAAATATTGTTCTACACAAGATTTTCTACAGAAAATATTTTCTATAGAAAATATTGTTCTACACAAGATTTTCTGTAGAAAATGTTGTCCTACACAAGATTTTCTATAGAAAATGTTGTCCTACACAAGATTTTCTATAGAAAATGTTGTCCTACACAAGATTTTCTATAGAAAATATTGTTCTACACAAGATTTTCTATAGAAAATGTTGTCTTACACAAGATTTTCTATAGAAAAAATCGTCATACACAAGATTTTCTATAGAAAAAATCGTCATACACAAGATTTTCTATAGAAAATATTGTTCTACACAAGATTTTCTATAGAAAATATATATACAATATACAAGATTTTCTATAGAAAATGTTGTTCTACACAAGATTTTCTATAGAAAATGTTGTCCTACACAAGATTTTCTATAGAAAAAATCGTCATACACAAGATTTTCTATAGAAAATATATATACAATACACAAGATTTTCTATAGAAAATATTGTTCTACACAAGATTTTCTATAGAAAATATTGTTCTACACAAGATTTTCTATAGAAAATATTGTTCTACACAAGATTTTCTATAGAAAATGTTGTTTTACACAAGATTTTCTATAGAAAATGTTGTTTTACACACGATTTTCTACAGAAAATATTGTTATACTCAAGATTTTCTACAGAAAATATTTTCGATAGAAAATATTGTTCTACACAAGATTTTCTGTAGAAAATGTTGTCCTACACAAGATTTTCTATAGAAAATGTTGTCCTACACAAGATTTTCTATAGAAAATGTTGTCCTACACAAGATTTTCTATAGAAAATGTTGTTCTACACAAGATTTTCTATAGAAAATGTTGTCCTACACAAGATTTTCTATAGAAAATGTTGTCCTACACAAGATTTTCTATAGAAAATGTTGTCCTACACAAGATTTTCTATAGAAAATGTTGTCTACACAAGATTTTCTATAGAAAATATTGTTGTACACAAGATTTTCTATAGAAAATATTGTTGTACACAAGATTTTCTATAGAAAATATTATTGTACACAAGATTTTGTATAGAAAATATTGTTCTACACAAGATTTTCTATAGAAAATATTGTTCTACACAAGATTTTCTACAGAAAATATTGTTATACTCAAGATTTTCTACAGAAAATATTTTCTATAGAAAATATTGTTCCACACAAGATTTTCTGTAGAAAATGTTGTCCTACACAAGATTTTCTATAGAAAATGTTGTTCTACACAAGATTTTCTATAGAAAATGTTGTCCTACACAAGATTTTCTATAGAAAAAATCGTCATACACAAGATTTTCTATAGAAAAAATCGTCATACACAAGATTTTCTATAGAAAATATTGTTATACTCAAGATTTTCTATAGCAAATATTGTTATACTCAAGATTTTCTACAGAAAATATTTTCTATAGAAAATATTGTTCTACACAAGATTTTCTATAGAAAATATTGTTCTACACAAGATTTTCTATAGAAAATATTGTTCTAAACAAGATTTTCTATAGAAAATATTGTTCTAAACAAGATTTTCTATAGAAAATATTGTTCTAAACAAGATGTTCTATAGAGAATATTGTTCTAAACAAGATTTTCTATAGAAAATATTGTTCTACACAAGATTTTCTATAGAAAATATTGTTCTACACAAGATTTTCTATAGAAAATATTGTTCTACACAAGATTTTCTATAGAAAATATTGTTCTACACAAGATTTTCTATAAAAAATGTTGTTTTACACAAGATTTTCTATAGAAAATATTGTTCTACACAAGATTTTCTACAGAAAATATTTTCTATAGAAAATATTGTTCTACACAAGATTTTCTGTAGAAAATGTTGTCCTACACAAGATTTTCTATAGAAAATGTTGTTCTACACAAGATTTTCTATAGAAAATGTTGTCCTACACAAGATTTTCTATAGAAAATGTTGTCCTACACAAGATTTTCTATAGAAAATGTTGTCCTACACAAGATTTTCTATAGAAAATGTTGTCCTACACAAGATTTTCTATAGAAAAAATCGTCATACACAAGATTTTCTATAGAAAAAATCGTCATACACAAGATTTTCTATAGAAAATATTGTTATACTCAAGATTTTCTACAGAAAATATTTTCTATAGAAAAAATAGTCATAAACAAGATTTTCAATAGAAAGATTTTCAAGATTTTCTACAGAAAATATTTTTTATAGAAAATATTGTTCTATACAAAATTTTCTATAGAAAATATTGTTCTATACAAAATTTTCTATAGAAAATATTGTTCTACACAAGATTTTCTATAGAAAATATTGTTCTACACAAGATTTTCTATAGAAAATATTGTTCTACACAAGATTTTCTATAGAAAATATTGTTCTACACAAGATTTTCTATAGAAAATATTGTTCTACACAAGATTTTCTATAGAAAATATTGTTCTACACAAGATTTTCTATAGAAAATATTGTTCTACACAAGATTTTCTATAGAAAATATTGTTCTACACAAGATTTTCTATAGAAAATATTGTTCTACACAAGATTTTCTATAGAAAATATTGTTCTACACAAGATTTTCTATAGAAAATATTGTTCTACACAAGATTTTCTATAGAAAATATTGTTCTACACAAGATTTTCTATAGAAAATATTGTTCTACACAAGATTTTCTATAGAAAATATTGTTCTACACAAGATTTTCTATAGAAAATATTGTTCTACACAAGATTTTCTATAGAAAATATTGTTCTACACAAGATTTTCTATAGAAAATATTGTTCTACACAAGATTTTCTATAGAAAATATTGTTCTACACAAGATTTTCTATAGAAAATATTGTTCTACACAAGATTTTCTATAGAAAATATTGTTCTACACAAGATTTTCTATAGAAAATGTTGTTCTACACAAGATTTTCTATAGAAAATATTGTTCTACACAAGATTTTCTATAGAAAATATTGTTCTACACAAGATTTTCTATAGAAAATATAGTTCTACACAAGATTTTCTATAGAAAATATTGTTCTACACAAGATTTTCTATAGAAAATATTGTTCTACACAAGATTTTCTATAGAAAATATTGTTCTACACAAGATTTTCTATAGAAAATATTGTTCTACACAAGATTTTCTATAGAAAATATTGTTCTACACAAGATTTTCTATAGAAAATATTGTTCTACACAAGATTTTCTATAGAAAATATTGTTCTACACAAGATTTTCTATAGAAAATATTGTTCTACACAAGATTTTCTATAGAAAATATTGTTCTACACAAGATTTTCTATAGAAAATATTGTTCTACACAAGATTTTCTATAGAAAATATTGTTCTACACAAGATTTTCTATAGAAAATATTGTTCTACACAAGATTTTCTATAGAAAATATTGTTCTACACAAGATTTTCTATAGAAAATATTGTTCTACACAAGATTTTCTATAGAAAATATTGTTCTACACAAGATTTTCTATAGAAAATATTGTTCTACACAAGATTTTCTATAGAAAATATTGTTCTACACAAGATTTTCTATAGAAAATATTGTTCTACACAAGATTTTCTATAGAAAATATTGTTCTACACAAGATTTTCTGTAGAAAATATTGTTCTACACAAGATTTTCTATAGAAAATATTGTTCTACACAAGATTTTCTATAGAAAATATTGTTCTACACAAGATTTTCTATAGAAAATATTGTTCTACACATGATTTTCTATAGAAAATATTGTTCTACACAAGATTTTCTATAGAAAATATTGTACTACACAAGATTTTCTATAGAAAATATTGTACTACACAAGATTTTCTATAGAAAATATTGTTCTACACAAGATTTTCTATAGAAAATATTGTTCTACACAAGATTTTCTATAGAAAATATTGTTCTACACAAGATTTTCTATAGAAAATATTGTTCTACACAAGATTTTCTATAGAAAATATTGTTCTACACAAGATTTTCTATAGAAAATATTGTTCTACACAAGATTTTCTATAGAAAATATTGTTCTACACAAGATTTTCTATAGAAAATATTGTTCTACACAAGATTTTCTATAGAAAATATTGTTCTACACAAGATTTTCTATAGAAAATATTGTTCTACACAAGATTTTCTATAGAAAATATTGTTCTACACAAGATTTTCTATAGAAAATATTGTTCTACACAAGATTTTCTATAGAAAATATTGTTCTACACAAGATTTTCTATAGAAAATATTGTTCTACACAAGATTTTCTATAGAAAATATTGTTCTACACAAGATTTTCTATAGAAAATATTGTTCTACACAAGATTTTCTATAGAAAATATTGTTCTACACAAGATTTTCTATAGAAAATATTGTTCTACACAAGATTTTCTATAGAAAATATTGTTCTACACAAGATTTTCTATAGAAAATATTGTTCTACACAAGATTTTCTATAGAAAATATTGTTCTACACAAGATTTTCTATAGAAAATATTGTTCTACACAAGATTTTCTATAGAAAATATTGTTCTACACAAGATTTTCTATAGAAAATATTGTTCTAGACAAGATTTTCTATAGAAAATATTGTTCTAGACAAGATTTTCTATAGAAAATATTGTTCTAGACAAGATTTTCTATAGAAAATATTGTTCTAGACAAGATTTTCTATAGAAAATATTGTTCTAGACAAGATTTTCTATAGAAAATATTGTTCTAGACAAGATTTTCTATAGAAAATATTGTTCTAGACAAGATTTTCTATAGAAAATATTGTTCTACACAAGATTTTCTATAGAAAATATTGTTCTAGACAAGATTTTCTATAGAAAATATTGTTCTACACAAGATTTTCTATAGAAAATATTGTTCTAGACAAGATTTTCTATAGAAAATATTGTTCTACACAAGATTTTCTATAGAAAATATTGTTCTACACAAGATTTTCTATAGAAAATATTGTTCTACACAAGATTTTCTATAGAAAATATTGTTCTACACAAGATTTTCTATAGAAAATATTGTTCTACACAAGATTTTCTATAGAAAATATTGTTCTACACAAGATTTTCTATAGAAAATATTGTTCTACACAAGATTTTCTATAGAAAATATTGTTCTACACAAGATTTTCTATAGAAAATATTGTTCTACACAAGATTTTCTATAGAAAATATTGTTCTACACAAGATTTTCTATAGAAAATATTGTTCTACACAAGATTTTCTATAGAAAATATTGTTCTACACAAGATTTTCTATAGAAAATATTGTTCTACACAAGATTTTCTATAGAAAATATTGTTCTACACAAGATTTTCTATAGAAAATATTGTTCTACACAAGATTTTCTATAGAAAATATTGTTCTACACAAGATTTTCTATAGAAAATATTGTTCTACACAAGATTTTCTATAGAAAATATTGTTCTACACAAGATTTTCTATAGAAAATATTGTTCTACACAAGATTTTCTATAGAAAATATTGTTCTACACAAGATTTTCTATAGAAAATATTGTTCTACACAAGATTTTCTATAGAAAATATTGTTCTACACAAGATTTTCTATAGAAAATATTGTTCTACACAAGATTTTCTATAGAAAATATTGTTCTACACAAGATTTTCTATAGAAAATATTGTTCTACACAAGATTTTCTATAGAAAATATTGTTCTACACAAGATTTTCTATAGAAAATATTGTTCTACACAAGATTTTCTATAGAAAATATTGTTCTACACAAGATTTTCTATAGAAAATATTGTTCTACACAAGATTTTCTATAGAAAATATTGTTCTACACAAGATTTTCTATAGAAAATATTGTTCTACACAAGATTTTCTATAGAAAATATTGTTCTTCACAAGATTTTCTATAGAAAATATTGTTCTTCACAAGATTTTCTACAGAAAATATTGTTATACTCCAGATTTTCTACAGAAAATATTGTTATACTCAAGATTTTTTACAGAAAATGTTGTTCTACACAAGATTTTGACCTATATCTGCATTATGGATATCTAATGATAGATATTTCAAAAATCTTTGCAACGACGTATATAAGACCACAGTAAGTTGGACCTACAATAGGTCAAAAATCGAAAAAATATTTTTTAACCCAAATTTTTTTTTTCACTAAATTTAAAAAAAAAATTAAAAAACAATTTGGAAAAAAAAATTCCAAAAAATTGGAAAAATAAAATTGAATTTGTGTTTACCTAAAAATATTTAAAATTTTTATTTTAAAGTATAATTTGGTGAAGGGTATTTAAGATTCGGCACAGCCGAATATAGCTCTCTTACTTGTTAGAGTTATTCAAATTGTTTTTGTTTTCATGAAGGAATTTTTATATGTGTGCTATTGAATGATTTTGAATTTATTTATGGTATGGTGATGTAGAATGAAATAAAGAAAGAGTATTGCTACAGTTTGTAAGTATATTTCATAAAATAATAATGAAAAAGGGAAATACATAATTTTTATTTTTAAAATAATAATTGTAATTGAAAGTATGTAATTAGTAAAAAAATACTATTTCAAAAATACATTAGTGGGATTTTATCTACCAAAAAACATAATTAAAAAAATACAAAGTACTGATATTCTTAATTAAATTAGCAATATTATTTCAATCACTTATTTTTAGAAAACATATATCTTATGCACTTTTTTACTATACTGATACATCAACAGAACATTTGTCAGCTGCCATGAGCGACCTATCGTGGGTTTTTCGTTGTTTTTTTGGAATGACAGTTTTACGTTATATTTATTAGATCATAAAATAATTAAGTTAATGTTGAAAATATTTTTATTCAAATTGTATCACAAAGTTATTTTTCTTTCGTATTTTTAGTAGAAATTTTGTTGATCATATATATATAAGTTGTAAAAGTCAGGTAAAAAATTTATATATACAATTGATAACTAACATTATGTAAATGGGAAAACCCTCAAAAAATTGCAACAATATTCATTTTGGTTTAGTTATTGTTACATTTTTATTTTGGATCACAATTATCAGATCATAGACTAACATAGACCCGAATCAGCTGTTTTTAACAACATGGCGGAGGCAAACAAAAAAAATTTACGAAAAATTAACAAAAGAAAATGTATAATAAACCACGGTAGATTTAAAAAAGGGACAAACATATAAATTTATCTTTCTATATCTCGTCTCACACACTCATCGATTTTTTACTACATTTTATTTTTTCTCTCGCTCTAAGATCTGCCTTAATGGCGGAATTGAAAAAATGTAAACAAAACCATACGGTTCGAAATTACTTGTTTGACAGCTGTCAATGGTCTCTTATCTGTAATAATCTGTGTATCAGATCATCAAAACATTTTTCCTTTTTCAATTTTATTATTCCTGCAATTTATTTATTTTGTGGTAAAAGAATACGTGTTATACATTTTCCAATTAGAATTAGTAATAATTTAGTCCTTATAGTTATTGAATGTTCTGCTTAACAAATATTGTCTAAACATTTGGTTAGCATCGGAAATTAGAAATAATAAAAAATAACTCTTTTTTCCGCAAAAGTATTAGTTTAAATAAAATACAATTTGATTTTTTTAAGTTTTAATCAATTATTTCACGCATAAATCTCTAATTGTCAAAAGACTGTGTGGTTTTACAACTAACAACAGAAGTAATTGATTTAATTCACTACAAGCAATTCTCAAAATGAATTGGTCATTATACAACATACTGAGCTAATGAGCTAAAAGAGCGACCTAGTTCATTTCAGTGAGCTGAGCTGAAAAGAGCGGTCACTTCACTGATCTAATAAACCCAACTCTACTTCCCATGGATGCACTAAATTAATAAATCACTAACTTATTCTACTGAGTCCAGTACATTAATATCCGATAAAGATTTTGATGAAAGAAAATATCCAACTCATCATAAAAAATTATTTCTTTCTAATAAAACCCCACTAGAATATATAGGAGTTAAAATGGTAACTCAAGTGGCAAGTATGCACCTTGTGGATTTAAGCATAATGAGAAAAATGATATTGAGAATGGTTCATAACAAACTTAATTTTAAAATTTCTAAAGATCAAATTGCTAATATATAATCCATTTGGAATCACTTCATTCATTTATTCCGAAGGAATTCGTTCGTCGCCCCAGAAGTTTGAACGAAATTTTAAATGCACGGTTCTTTTAAATTGTTTTTTTATTATTTTTTAAATTAAGATGAAACGAAGTCGTCAAACACCCAGCTAATCAGAGATGATATTTAGATGATATGTTCAAACAACAAACAGGTAATACAAATTTTGTATTTTAATTGTTATATTATATTTAATTATTTTTGCTTACATTTATTTTAGACATATTAAAAGATCAAAACAAAAAAATTATGGAGGCATTAGCAGGTCTAAATGTTCTTACAAAAATATTAATTAAGCAAGAAGAAACATCAAATAAGCTGACAAAATTATTCCCAGTAGATTTAGAGAAAATTTAAATGAAATCGAAAGCCAGATAAATGAAAGCAATAAACATTTATTTGTAAGTATACATTTTATTTAAATTTCATAAAAAATATTTTACTATTTCAATGATATATATTTTTCAGGTCGCAACAATAAAGGACCTTATAAGGAAAAACGTTGTTAAAAATACTGGTTTAATAATTTCTGAGGAGCTATTGTATATCTATATAATTTAGATGGAATTCAAGGAAAAAAACGATTGAAGAATTTTAAGAACTTATATGACTCAATAAAAGGTAATTGGCAAAAACTATTAAAAATATATTAAATTTTGTATATTACTTAATTAACTTAATAACACGTAACATGTGAACTTATCAGTTTGCATTTTTTTTCATATTAATTAACTTATTAATTTAAATAAATAATTTATGAAATAATTAATTTAATTTACGTTCAAGTTCATTTCATTAACTTAAAAATCTATTTATTATTAATTACTTATTTATTTATTTTTTATTTATTTCAGAATCAGTAAAAGCTAACTCAGAAATAAATTACATAGAAGGAAACATAAGAAAAGCAATTATTAATTTTTAGTTCATTTATGATTACCAAAGGCTCATGTAGAGGTCTCATTAAAAAACGTAATTTGAAAAATTTTTAATAGAGAAGAGCATAATAGAAAATAAGTAAAATCTACTAATTATTTCAGATACAATTTTAATATTATTTTATTTTAAAGTATTTTTTGATCAGTATGGAATATTTTTTTAAGATTATTATTTATGAATATTTTAAAAACTCAAATATCTATTTTTTTATTTCATATTTTATTTATTGTATCTTCACAAAATAATGTGAACTATCAATAATTTGTTCAAATCTTAAATCTAAATATTATTTTATATTTACGTCCCACCATAGTTGGACGAAAAATTATGTTTAATTTATAGATCCTATCATCAGCGCAGGTCTGTTGGATTCCTTCCTCTTAGTCGGATGTAGCCATTACTTCTCATTAATGTTCGTGCAAGTGGGTTTGGGTGAACTTCTAACTTTTTCAAATATGACTCCGCTTGTTTTTTTATTTCATTTTTCACCAGGGAGACACCTAGGTCCTTATGAATGTTAATATTTCTCACATACCAAGGCGCTGCTGTTATCATTCGTAATATTTTATTTTGGAATCTTTGAATTTTTTCAATATTAGAAGCTGAGGCCCTGCCCCACAATTGAATTCCATAGCACCATATGGGTTTTATTATTGAGCTGTACAGCAAAAGTTTGCAATCTAAATTCAATCTCGAGTTTTTACCAATTAGCCAGTAAATTTGTAGTAATTTTAACTTCATTTGAGTCAATTTCGTATCTATATGCATTTTCCAGGTAAGACGTCGGTCTAGATGCAGATATTTGGATATTTAACTTCAGTTTGTTGAGGTATTATATGATTATTTATCCATTGTTTTAACCACCTTTCTATGTCGAGTATGTGGTCTTGTAAAAGTACAGATGCTTCTTGGGGTTTTCATGAATGGCTAGTATAGCTGTGTCATCAGCAAAAGTAGATATGTGGGTTCGACTGTTTGTAGGTATATCACAAGTATATAGCAAATATAGGAAGGGACCCAGTATACTTCCTTGGGTACGCCTGCTTCAATAGGCTGTGGTGAACTTATGAAGTCTCCCTCTTTAAGAACGATCTTTCGATGACTTAAATAACTTTCTAGAAGCTTGTGTGTTCACTAGGGTGGTCCTTAATAAACGAAAGTTGGATTTTGGCCATTCTCACCCCCCAGTTTGGTGAACATTAGTAAAAAAAACACCCTGAAAAAATTTTAGGTAAATCGGTTGGGGTTAAGACGTGGCGCAAGCCCTCTGAAGTTTTGAGATGCATTTACAAGGGGAAAAAATGCATTTTTTTCAGTTTTTGTAAAAATTTTGCCATTAAAAAATTACTTTTGCAATTTAATTTAAAAGAATAGAAATGTGAACGCAATTGTAGTTCTAATGAGACATAAAAAACAGAAATTGGTCAAAAAATATTAAAGTTATTAAAATATCGCCAGGCCATTAACGTGTCTCAGGCAACTAGAACAAGAAAGGTAGGAACAAAATTAACATATAAACATATAAATAACATATAAATATTAAAATAAAAGCTCATTTTTACTTAAAATATGTCCATATTTACTTGTATATGAGTTTTTATCTCCGTAGGATACCGCTAACCTATTCTTACGTATGAACAAAAAAATAAAATTTTTTTAACGGCAGTAAAAATTGCCAAATAATTGGTTTTTCTCGAAAATTTCAAAATTTAAATCGCAGGTACGGAAAAACTATAAGAGATATTTCCATAATTTTTTCACAATTTTATTCCCTATTATATTCTTAATAAATCCCAATGAGATGATCAAAAAATTCTGAAATTTGTTTAACAAAATTTTTAAAAATTTGAAAATGGAGTTTTGAAACTGCCGTTAAAAAAATTTTATTTTTTTGTTCATACGTAAGAATAGGTTAGCGGTATCCTACGGAGACAAAAACTCATATACAAGTAAATATGGACATATTTTAAGTAAAAGTTAGCTTTTATTTTAATATTTATCAAAATATGTTAATTTTGTTCCTACCTTTCTTGTTCTAGTTGCCTGAGACACGTTAATGGCCTGGCGAATTTTTAATAACTTTAACATTTTTTGACCAATTTCTGTTTTTTATGTCTCATTAGAACGAAAATTAAGTACACATTTCGATTCTTTTAAATTGAATCCGTTTTAAGTTGATAGGATCTGTAGAGTTACCACTTTCGACGAACTCTTTTTTTTCAGCTAATAACTGTTCAATGTCTGCAGAATAGAGTCTATTGTATCTTATTTGTTGGGTTATTTGAGTGGCGTGTTCAACAGCAAGTTTTAAGTTTTGTTCAAAATTGTTGAGTGATATATTTTCTGTACTGTGTGTGCTAATATATTTTCTATATTTCAACCAATTTATTTTCGTGCTAGATATTGCAGAGTGACCAGTCGGGGATACTATTTCTAGGGGGTTCAATAGAGTAACGAAGGTGGGTGAGTGATCCGAGGATAATTCCAATGAAGATTTAACCTGCATTAGTTCCATTGGTAAATTTTTTGTAACTGCAAAATCAATGACATCGGGTATTTTGCTTGGGTCAGTAGGCCAGTATGTTGGTTCTCCGCTCGACAGCACATTCAAATCCAAATTCAATTTAGAAATTGTATTAAACAAAGCGCGACCTTTCGGGGTTATAAGTCTTGATCCCCAGTGAGTATGCTTAGCATTATAATCGCCAGCTGCCAGGAATCGGGGTCCTAGTGATTCGTAAAAATGTTCATATTTGTTTTCATTAATCGAAAACCTTGGAGGTGAATATATCGACGAAATTAATAGGTTTCTGTAGCAATCATCCAAACAGATTGTCGTAGCTTGAAGATAATCTTCACAAATATCACACATTGAATGGTGTTTGATACGGGTTTTAATTAAAATTCCAGAGCCTCCACATGCTCTATATCTTGGATCATTTGTGCCATAAAAAACATATCTATTTACCTTAAATAAACTTATAGACGTCAAATGGGTTTCCGAAACTAACATTATATCAACTTCATGACTTTTAAGAAAATACTCGAGTTCGTTTTTATGTTGGCGAATGCCGCTAGCGTTCCAAAAACATATTTTTAGGCAGATCATGGTCTGTTACGCACAGCCTGCAATAACATTGATTGCATCTTAAGCATTTCTTGCATCATGTTACTCATTGAGTTTGTGAAGTTATTTACCGATTGCACAAGAGTTTCTATTGTAGATTCTAGTCTGGTAAAATTGAAAATTGGCGTTTGCTCTCTTACCTCTTGGTTCATATTTTGGTTTTGTGGTTGACGGATTTGCGTCTGAGTTTGGTTGTTTCTTTGTACATTTGCATATGTTTCTTTGTTGTCATATGTCTGTTGCAACGTGGGGTAGTTAAAATTTATGT
The DNA here is from genome assembly GCF_958450345.1 of Calliphora vicina. Classification (NCBI taxonomy): domain Eukaryota; kingdom Metazoa; phylum Arthropoda; class Insecta; order Diptera; family Calliphoridae; genus Calliphora; species Calliphora vicina. Next base: position 84,139,169 of record NC_088781.1, on the reverse strand, counting down.
TATTTAATGGCTGAGCGGGGAAAATCTTCGGTTTATGGCTTTGTGATTTTTTAACAATTGGGTAGACAGGACAACCCCTGTAGTTCGCTATGTGGTTACCTCCGCAACTGCTGCATTTTTTCATTTTAGGATCATCCTTGGATTTGTTACATTGGGATGTATTATGCAACTCTCCACAAATAACACATACGGGTGGCAAATTGCAATATGCCTTGGTATGTCCATATTCTTGGCAATTCATACATTGGACGGGGCCAAATCGTTTATGTGGTTCTTCTACCGTAATTTTACGATGCAATAAATACTTCAGGTTATATATGGGATGTGTTTAATTTTTTTTCAGATTTATGACACCGGGTTCAAATTCAACAAGGAAGAGTGGTTGGGGTTTTTTTCGCGATTTCTAATGTTTATCACATTTTTTGTCTTAAAACCTTTATCTTCTAAGCTTTGCTTTATTTCGAGTGGTTCAACATTACAGTCAATACCCTTTATTACAACTTGTAGACCCTTGCTTCCTTTCAGCTGATAAGTGTAAAAACTTTTCTTTTGAGTTTCAAAATCTGTTACAACCTTTCTATAATCGTTTTCACTATTGACCTGTATTTTAGTTTCATGAATCGTGCCTTTCTTGATTGGGATAACGTAAAAAGAGTTCTTTCCTATTTATGAGATTATTTGCTCTCCTATTAATGAGATTATTTTCTCTCGTGTTAATGAGATTATTTCAGATACAATTTTAATATTATTTTATTTTAAAGTATTTTTTGATCAGTATGAAATATTTTTTTAAGATTATTATTTATGAATATTTTGAGAACTCAAATATCTATTTGAATTAAAATATTAATAAATTAAAATAACATAAATTTAATTAATTTTTATTATAAAACTTACAGCCAGAAATATAATTCTAATGTAAACTGAATATGTGTATTTTCAAATCAAATGTTTCTTCTTTTATAATTACAGTGAGGCCTCGATTATCCGTGATTCGATTAACCGGTAACATCAATTAACCGGGAAAGAAAATTTAAATATTTTTGGATCGTTTTAATTTTTTTGCATCAATTAACCGTAATTACCTCTATTATCCGGGATTATAAGCACAATTTTTTTCGATTATCTTTGAACAATCAATGTGAACAATGTGAATAAAACGAAAAAGGGGAATTCCCTCTATTACAAACGATGATTCGGAAGCATATACAAAAGTAGATTTTGCTGTTTATGAATGGTTCCGGAAGGAAAGAACTCCAATTTCTGGATTAACAGCAAAGAAAAGTCTAAAATATTTCACTCAAAATTAAATAAAAAAGCGACATTGTATTCACAAACTTAATGCAGCAGGAGACAAATATGCAGCTGATTATATAGCTGATTATATAGATCAGGGTGCAATATAGGGCCGTAAATGTCATTATCGAAAAACTATATGTATTAAAAAACTACTTATAATTGGTACTCAATTAACCGGGAAAATTGATTATCCAGAATGCTCCCGGTCCCGACCATTACGGATAATCGAGGTCTCACTGTACTTTTAATTAAATGACAATAAAATTGAATTTTCAGCGACTTGTTCACTTGGGACAATATATGAGACAGGTCTTGTATTAACCGAAATTGAATACGTCCATTTAGGTAAGTTCAGAGACCTGTCACAAAGTGTCAAAAAGGTGTAAATTAACCCCTTCCTAGGACATCCCCATGTTAAAGTGACAGGTTCCCTTCATATAAAGTGTTAGAACTGGAATCGGTCCCTACCACTTTGGAACTGTCACGTGATATGTTTGGTGTTAGTTCCCTTTCCCCTAGGGTAGCCAATCATGTAAAACTTTGCCGTTGGTGTTTTCAGATGTATCACTCCAGTTTGAGCTTTTAGCATTAAGATCGCCGCCGATGATAAATCCATCATAATTGTTGGCCAGGTGGAGAATATGATTTAGACTATCATTTAGTATTTGGGTAAAATTAACACATGGTATGTAAATAGAACCCAATAGGTATTTTTGGTAATGTTGTTTACATATAATTCTAATTCAATAAAGATGTTATTAAAATGTGTTCTATTGAGATTCACTCTGTTATGTTGAATATTATTTCTAATGACAATCGCTACTCCAAGAGGTGAGTTATCATAAATAAAGTTATAACCCGTGATTTTTGCCTTTTTATTGCTGTGAAGGTGACACTCTTGAATGAATCCTACATCAATTTGGTTGTGGTGAAGGATATTTGAAAGCTCCAGTTGGCGGCTATTATTTATAAGAGAACGGACGTTAAATGTCATGTATTTTATAGCTTTATGGTCCATATTTATTATTAACTTTATTCAGAAGCCGCAAGAATTATTGCTTTGCTTCATTTGATGGCATGTTTTTGAATTCCTTAAGGAAGTTAGTTATTTGCTGCTCCAATGGAAATTCCTCAGGTACGAGAAAAATGTTGGCGAGTTTTAAAAATTCCTCAACTATAGTTGGCTTTTGTGATGGTACTTGAGAAGAATTAACCTGGAAGAGGCTGGCGAACGTTTTGCCAGGAGAAGGAATGGAATTATTCATTATTTTGTTGACGTTGTTCATGGCAATGTTTTTCTTCACTGATTTTTTTAATGAGTTCCCTTGTATGTATTTTTTGTTACGTTGGGCAACCCCTCCAGTTTGCGGGGTGGCCATTTACTCCACAATTTACATAGTTCCGGGTTCGTGCGCTGACATTCACCTTGAGGATGTCTCTTGTCACATTTCACACATTGAGATTCGGAGTTACAATTTTTTGCAATGTGACCCCATCGTTGGCATCTGTGGCATTGTACCTCCTTTTCTTTTTGGGTTTTCCCAGAGAATACTTTGGCATAAACTTTGGCATGGTAAATGCAGTCTTAGCCTCTTCGATATCAGTGCCATGATATAGGCCCCTTAAAACAAAGGACGTTTGCTTTAACTCCTTCGGTGTGTATGAGTAGGAATGTATATTTTTTTCTCTTAGTCAAGCCATCATTTCTGCATGCACAGAAGCATCTGACAGGTATAACTTACTTTTACGCTTATTAACGTTTTTAATCTTTGGAGTTTTGGTTTCCAGTTGTTCAACTAGACGTCTAATGTTGACATCAAACAAAAAAATTGGCGGGCAAATAGATTTGGTAGACGTTGTTGTTGCGGCTTTTGAATCCCTTTTATGATTGGAATTTTCCCCAGCACTCTCTATTTCCAAACCAGAAAGTAGTGCAAATCTGTTTTCACCCAATTGGGTTACGTCAATGTTTTCCGGTGACAACGTTACATCGGATCTTTTTCGTTTTGGATGAATGTTAATATTTGTGTTGTTAATAGGTGGTAGATGGAATGTTGTGCCTTCGTCGACGTCAGAACCCAATTCCATAATTGGGCTTAACAAATCGGGACCACTATTGCAACTAAATGCTCCAATGAAACACTTAGGGCCGGTAACTTATCTTCAATGTTTAAATTTCAATAATCAGTGTTTTAGAAATCATTGATTAACAAATAAACTTTGTTTAATTTCTATGCGTAACTTATTTTTATTTAAACTATGATTTAATAATCATATTGTAGAAAGTCAGAAAGTCTACAATCAGAAATTTCAATTTGATGTTATTTACATTTTTGTAAAATTTATTAAAAATATTAAAAGAAAAAAATGGAAAAATTTGGGTAAGAAAATCAATAATATACAGCTAAAATAGTTTAAAAATATTTTTCTTTACAATTAATTAATTAGCATTAAAAGAAAACGAACCACTAATTTTTCCCAAGCTGATCAAAGTCTTTTGGTGGAGCTTGTTGCAGAAAAAAAGCATATAATAGAAAATACACGAACAGACGGTTCAACTATTGCAGAGAAAAATGAAGCATGGGAATATGTTATGCAAAGGTACAATGCATTATCTTCAAATGGTACAAGAACAACAAAAGAATTAAAAGACAAGTATCACAATTTAAAGCAAACTTTGAGAAAGAAAAAAGCTGAGAACAAGAAAAATATTATCGGTACAGGGGGTGGTCCATTTTTGATCAATAAACTGAATGATTCAGAAGAACTTCTATCTTCTTTGTTAGTTGAAGAAGGAATCACTGGAATGAGTAATATTTATGACAGTGATTCCGCCAAAAATTATGAAAATATCCTGGATGACGTAATTGTAGAAGAAGAAATAGATACTGTGGATGAATCAGATGATATTGAAATTGTTAGTGAAAGTGAGGGTAAAAACAGTTCTTTGGATATTCAAAAAACATCTTCAAAATGGCAACAATACTGCCCAAAGGATTTACGTACAAAAATGAATCAAAAACTTCAAGTAATGAATTCAAAGAATGGAAACATTGAGAAACAATTAAAGGAAAGCCAATTAATACTAATAAAAAAGCAAATTGAACTTTGTGACCAGCAAAAGCTACTTTGTGAATTAAAAATTAAGAATCTTCAACGCAGAGCTGCAAATTAAATAACATAAATATTTATGTTCGCTAATTTATGAACACTTTATTCTCTTTTTTAATAAATTATAGTATTAATAGATTGTTGTGATGATGTTAATTACTCCATTTAACTTCGTAATTTAGTGATAAATTATTAGAGTACACAATTTGTGGATTTTTGTTGCCTGCTTCACAATAGAGAGTATGATAGTATGCGCTAGTGATGCATGAAACGCCTAAAAGTATTGGTCCAACTACCATTTAAACGTGTCGCAATTGACAAATGGGATCACTTTTTAAGTCGACAAAGTCTTTTCTGTCCATGTGTGCATAATGCAGAACTCAATTTTTAAGATAACTTGATGAAATTATTTAAGATCAGTTTTATGTAGGTACATACATCTTGTTCAGAAAATATGTTATAAAGTTTGGACCATAGAGACACTAGGGCCTACAAATATGGGGTACCTTTATAAAACTCACTTTAATTCATAAATTGACTTACTCTAGACTTATAAGACCACTTCCTTTATTTTTAATTAATCTCTTAAAAATGTGGTACAATGGGATATATAAAAATATTTATAAACAGTTAGTCCGATTGAAATGAAAATTCACATGCGTAAAAGTTTTTTATTATAGGGCCTAACCCAACTGGTATAGGGTATCATATAATGGGACATTCCAACAATTATTTCTTACTTTATGTTATACTTACGCCTATTAAATTAGATTGGACAAATTTATTTACATATGTATGTACTACATTCATTTGTTTAAAAGAAACCAAATTTTATTAAAACTTCATTTTAAAAAGAGCTGAAGTAACTAGAAACCAAGTGTTGTCGATAGTATTTAGCTTTATCCTGTTGTGTTCGTATTACCCTATCATGTAATTGTGCATGTGTATCTACATCAAAATGTTTATTACATTCAATATCATTTTCAACTGCTTCAATAATATCAGAACTAATATTAGGCAAAATTTCATTGACATCAATAGCAATGTTATGTAGCACTGAACATGCAACAATAACATTCATCACTGTGCTAGTTTTCAAAGCCATCCCTAAAGCTAAAACAGGAAATCTTCTTTTCATTACACCATATTTTCTTTCAACCACATTTCGAGTTCTTATTATGCTTTCATTATAAAGTATTTCCGACTCTGTAGATGGAGATGAAATGGGCGTTAAACAATACGTTTTTAACCCGTATCCTTTATCAGCAACAATAAGAAAATTTTTAAATTCGTCACTTTCCAAAAAAGTTTTAATTGAAGAGTTGTTAAAAATAGTTGAATCATGCGTGGACCCTGGCCATCTTGCTACAATATCTAATACCTTAAGAGTTTTATCAGCAATTGTTTGAACATTGATTGAAAAGTAGCCTTTCCGATTTCTAAATACTTCGCCAATAGAACTTACTAAAATCGATATACATAATTAAGAAGTAATTGTTTTCAAATAATGATATTTAAATATACCAGGACAACGTATTTTCACATGAGTGCAATCAATTGCACCGCAACACCGGGGAAATTTTGAAATTTTATAAAAATTTGTTGATACTTCTTTCATCTCATCATGGGTCTTTGGAAATTGTATATATTTTGGCCTTAAGCTAGCTATTGCATCTGAAACTTGTTGAACGATTCGGGAAGCGGTCATTTTTGATACACCTATAAAATCACCCACAGTGATCAAAAAATTTCCAGTAGCGTAAAAGCGAAGTGTTAATAACAGCTTTTGCATTGGTGTCAAATCATATTTTCTGTGGAAAGTATTAACACCATTAGTAGTATTGACTTTTATTTTATTCAACTAACCTTATCGTCTTTACGCGCGGCTTAATTTTCTGAAAAATTTGGCGCAGCACATATTTAACAGTTTGTTTACTTAGTCGAAATCTATTAATAAATTCCTTTTGAGACCAATATACAAAATGATTTCTTTGTTTTTGATATTTCCTCGGTTTTCTGATTTTATACGTTGAATAAAAATTTCCTAATAGATCCATTTTTATTTAATTTTTCAAAATCTTGTGTATTTTTGTACTGAAAAATTCTGTCAAACAAGGTTTAACTTTTAAACACTGAAATTTCTGTGTTTAAATTTAATCAATGATTTGAGAAAATTGTAGATTAAATTTTTAAAAGTTACTGTAATTAAAAAATAAACAATGATTATTTTGTTAAACACTGATTAAAGTTAGATAAGTTACCGGCCCTTAGAGTGTCACTTGTGTTAAAAAATTAAAAAATAATATCTCAGAAAAATAAAATTGCGCTTAAAAAAATCGACCGCATAGAATGGACGTCAAATTAACAATCCATATACACACAAAAATGCTAACAATATGAAAGCAGTGGTGCCAACATTTTTGAAAGGGAAATATTTTTTATTAACAAAAGAATAAAAAATATAATATTTCCAAAAATCATAGAAATTTAATAACAAAAAATAGTTTAAATCATTAACAAACAATATATGTATTTATAAAAATGTTCACAATAATATGTTGACGGTCTAATACAAAAAACACTAATTTATTATTATTTTAAAAATAGCTGATACGATCTTACGCAAAAATATAACAGAACAGAAACGTTACAGAACGCAAAGACTAATGGAGCCTTTAGAATTCTACTCAACTTCTTCACAGCAGTGTCGCTGCTTTTATACCATTTTCAAGCATGGTTTTTAATATGGTAAATACAATAACAATAGGTATGTTCATTTACTTTCCCAGTAAATACTTGCAACGAGAGAATAAAATCAAAATTTACAAAATTACTCTCTTAAATTCTCAAAAATAGTAAAAAGTAAATGAACGCTTTTCCAGTAACAATTTTTTTATACACACAATTTTCTTATTTTGTTCCTTTTAAAATGAATAAATACTCACATTTTCTTCAATTTTATTGAAAATTGTTTTGTTTTGTTTTGACATTTTTTCACCACAAAAATAAAATTTTAAATAAATAAACAATAACGCAAAACATATGAAATATAAGCTGCTAACTATTACGAGTTCAAAATAGAACTTGTAATAGTTTGCAACGAGAGAACACTCTTTAAAATTTATGCGCTCTTGATTTTTTCTCTACTTGCGAGTTTTTGAGTTAATGAACGCTTTTCCAGTAACAATTGTTACTAACTAGTAACAACTTTTAGTTATTGAACATAGCAAGGCATATTTAACCAGGTGGCAGCGTAACGCCAGCTGACTATTTTTTGCTCTACTCATGTTTTGCCTTGTGAAATGTCAAAAACTTGTTTACAAACATTTTTAAATTTGTTATAAGATTAAAAAGATTATTTTATATTTAAAAAAGTGAGCATTTGTCATCGCTTTAAGTGCATAAAATATTTGAAAGTGTTAAAAACAACTATTTCATTTATAAAAGTGTGTTTTTGTGAATTTTTTTTTACAGTTTACACGGTTTTACACAAACAAAAATGACTATAGTTCTTGTGGAATAAAACACGTTATTTTAACACAAACTATTTCTAAAACTAATTTTAGTTAGATCAAACTTTAATGTAACAAACAATTATAAATTTACGTTGTGAGAAATGTTTTCTACAGCTGTAGCAGCAAAGACAACGCGAGGAATAATTTTCTGTTTTCTTCCACTTCTATTTTCTGATGTGTTGCCAGACTCATCACTTTCACGAGCTGACAGTCTTGGTGCTGCCACATCCACTCCCTCTCCAGTGACTAAGTCAGGAACTGTTTGGAACGATCCACTTTCAGCGGCGTTAACTCCAGAATCAGTGGAAGTCTCGTAATGGGGTGATGTTGTAGGTTGTTGTGACTGAAGGTTTCGAGAATTCAGTTGTTGCAAATTGTCCTGTTGAGTATCGTTGATAATAAAGGCTGGTTTCAAACGATCTACGCTAATGTTAACATCTTTGCCTTTAATTTTAATGGTGTATACACGATCAGATAAACGTTGAATAACCTCATACGGGCCGGTATAAGGCGTTTGAAGTGGTTCTCGAACTGCATCGGTGCGTAGGAACACATGACTACAATCGTCAATATTTTTCAAAACAAACATTTTTCCTTTGTTATGATGAGCTGTGGGTGTTGGTCGAAGAACATCAAAATGGTTACGAAGTTTCTTGAGAAATTCATCGGAATTAACTGTGTCGTCAGTATCCTCAAAAAATTCATTTGGTAAACGTACTGGACCTCCATATAGTAAATCTGAAGGAGAAGCCTGCACATCCTCTTTGAAGGCGGTTCTCAGACCAAGTAATACTGTTGGTAATATGTCAACCCATGACGTATTAGGATGGCACATAAGAGCTGTTTTAAATGTCCTATGCCATCGCTCAACCATACCGTTCGACTGCGGATGATATGCAGTAGTTCTAGCTCGCTTAGAACCAGTAAAATTAATCAATGCTTTGAAAAGTGCTGATTCAAACTGGGTACCTTGATCCGTTGTTATCGTTTTCGGACATCCGAATCTTGATATCCAGTGGGTCCAAAAAGCCGTTGCAACGGTTTGTGCGGACATGTCCCTTAATGGAATTGATTCTGGCCATCTTGAAAACCTGTCAATCATGGTGAGACAGTATCTATAACCTTGTACTAGCGGCATTACTACGATGTCCAAGTGAATATGGTCGAAACGGTTATCAGGTACATCTATTTTGTTGGGTGTAAAACGATTGTGTTTGGTTATTTTTGCCCTTTGACAAGGTAAACAATTACGAGCCCAACTGATAATTTGTTTCTTCATTCCAGGCCAAACATATTTTTTTCGGATCTGTTGAAGACTAGCTTTACCACCGGGGTGTGAAAGGTTGTGTATGGAGTTAAAAATTTGTTGGCGTAGTCCATTAGGAACGTAGGGACGAACATAACCAGTCGAAACATCGCAATAAATTGAAGAGGAGTCGAAATGAACGATTTGAAGTTTTAACGAGTTGTTACCTTCCAGTAAAGTTTTCAATTCGTCGTCTGCTTCCTGTGACAATTGTAGTTCCTCATACGAAATTGTTAATGGCATTGAAATCGCACTCAGGCGTGACAGGGCATCGGCAACTGTGTTATCGGAGCCAGATAAATGTATTATCTCTGTAGTAAACTGCGATATGAAATCTAAATGCCTCAACTGTTGAGGGGAAGCTTTTTCAGGTTTCTGCGAGAATGCGTAAACTAACGGTCTGTGATCGGTTTTAATGACGAAGTGTCGAGCTTCCAGCATATGACGAAAATGTTTAATAGAATCATAGATCGCCAGTAATTCCCTGTCATAAGTACTGTAGTTGTTTTCCGCCTTTGACAATTTCCTGGAGAAAAAACCTAGCGGCTTCCACAAACCACCAATTTTCTGCTCGAGAACAGCTCCGATAGCTGTGTCAGAAGCGTCCGTAACGAGTGCCAGTTCGGAGTTTGGGGCAGTATGCGCTAGCATAGTAGCCTCGCTTATACTTTTCTTACAAGCTTCAAAGGCACTTTCAGCTTCTGGTGTCCAAGGTACTTTCCTTTTATCGTTCTTCTTGGAATTAGTAAGAAAATTGTTGAGTGGTGCCTGTAATTGAGATGCATGTGGTATGCAACGGCGGTAATAATTAATGACACCCAGAAATCTTCGAAGCTCACAAATCGTTTCTGGTTTCGCGTAATTATCAATAGTAGTAACACGATCTTTAGGTGGTCGACAACCACTACTATTGATAGTGTATCCCAAAAATTGTACTTCCGATTCACCAAAATGACATTTTCCAACATTAATTGTCAATCCGTGTTGGCGGAGGCGATCAAAAACTAAACGCAAGTGGCGATCATGCTCTTCGATTGAATCGGACATTATTATAATATCATCAATGTAACAATAAACGAAGTCCAAACCTCTTAGCACAAAGTCCATAAATCTTTGAAACGTCTGTGTGGCATTTCGAAGACCGAAAGGCATATATAAAATTTCTATTAAACCAAAAGGGGTACATAAAGCTGTTTTTTCAATGTCCTCATCGGCCATCGGAATTTGGTAATATGCTCTAACAAGATCTAGAGTGGTAAAAATGGACTTACCATATAGCTTTTCAGCAAAATCGTTGATATTAGCTATTGGATAACGATCCGGAACAGTTTGCGAGTTTAACTTACGATAGTCACCGCATACACGCCAACCACCAGTTTTTTTAGCTACCATGTGTATAGGGCTAGACCACTGGCTCTTAGAAACACGGCAAATTCCTTGATCCAATAGAAAATCAATTTCCACTTTCGCAGCAGCTAATTTGTCTCCTGAAAATCTGCGAGGGCGATCCGCTACAGGCTTACCAATGGTTTCGATGTGATGTACGACAGTTGCATCTCCTGTGTTACGTCTCAATGTTGTCGTTGTAATACTAACATACTCCTGTAGTAAATTTGAAAATTGTGTGTTCGACGAAATGGTTGAAATACTAAAATCCTTGGTCTTACGAATTTCACCATTACTAGAAAGGTTGGTTATACCATCCAATAAGCGTTGGTTTTTGAGATCAATAATTAAATTGTAATTAATTAAAAAGTCGGCTCCAATTATGGGCGATTGGACGTCAGCAATAACGAATAACCATTTAAACTCACGACGTAACCCAAGGTCCAGTTTAAAAACAGAGTGACCATAGGTTGTTATCTCACTGTGATTGGCTGCCAAAAGTTTGACCTTCGATGGGCAGAGTTTAGCTTTGACTAATGATGGGGGTATGACCGAGACCACCGATCCAGAGTCAATTAAAAATTTAGATTTGGTTGAGTTGTCATAGATGTGTAAACGATTCTCTAAAATGATTCTATTATCACTGTTGCTGCCGCCAATTGAATTGATTGACGACAGCTCGACTAGTTTTCCGAATTGCCGTTGTTGTAACGGGGGCAATTGGGTTTACAACGTTTTGCATTATTCCCAAATTTGTCATGGTACCAGCAAAGTTGTGGTTCGGAAGAACTTTGACCCGATTTAGAACGGCTACGAGATCTTGATCGGCTACGACGACCATTATTCTGATCCGATTGCATTTTTATATTGTCAATCTTATCTGATAAAATTTTTATGGCTTGAGTAAGTTCGGCCATTGTTGGGTTGATAGCATTCACCGAAAGTTGTGTCTCACTATTTGTACTACTGTGTGATATAGCACTGACCGTGTTGGTATTTGCTTCTAACATTTTATCTGCTGTTTTGGCCAGTTTGTCCAGATCGTCTTGTTCCCATATACTTAAAAGTGGACGAATCGATTCTGGCATTTGGCCAATAAAAAGTGTACGGATTATTGCCTCATTTCCTTTACCAGGTGCAAGACGTTTCATATGCGCTAAAACTTCGGACGGTTTCATACCAACTGTTTCGCCACCTTGTAATAAACGGCGTAATTTGGATTCAGGTGACTCAGCAAATTTTGAGATCAGTCTCTCCCTTAATACGTTAAATTTGTCGTTTGCAGGAGGATTGGTTATTAAATCCTCAACAGACAAAAGTACATCGTCCTCGAGACGAACAGAAACAAAATCAAATTTGTCATTATCGGATGTAACATCACACAAAGCAAACGATCTTTCCACTTGAGCAAACCATAAGTGTGGGTTATGCTTGCTGAATTTAGGAATGTGCACTTTTTGTATATTCGATCTCGCCGATTCATTCGTATGATCACGCTGCTCCCGCAATGAGTGTACTTCTCGTTGAAGTTCCCTCATTTGAGTAAGAATATTATCCATCTCAGACATTGCCAAATTTGTAGTATCAAAAAATTCGATGTCGTCACTGCCAAATGAACTTTTTTCGCTTGCCACAGTTTTCTTGCTTCTTAAATTGTATTCGTTTGAATCCATAAACAGGATTGTTCTTGCTCGTGCAAAATTTGTTGTTGTCGCATTGAAAAAACGTTAAGATTTCAAAAATGCTGCGACTGCGCTGCTTCCAGGAAAAAAAAATCCTATCAGAATCTCACAAATTCGTGGTTTGCCACAATTAAATGGAATACGGGGTCACCAATATAGTTCTTGTGGAATAAAACACGTTATTTTAACACAAACTATTTCTAAAACTAATTTTATTTAGATCAAACTTTAATGTAACAAACAATTATAAATTTACGTTGTGAGAAATGTTTTCGACAGCTGTAGCAGCAAAGACAACGCGAGGAATAATTTTCTGTTTTCTTCTACTTCTATTTTCTGATGTGTTGCCAGACTCATCACCTTCACGAGCTGACAGTCTTGGTGCTGCCACATGACTATTGTTCTTGTATTGTTGTAATTGTTGTAGTTACGCTGCCACCTTGTTAATACAACTTGGAACTAGGGTTCTATAAGTCGATGTTCGAACAATCGACTTTTTGCTGAAAAGTCGAAAAGTCGAAATCGACTTTTTGGTCGGAAAAAAGTCGAACAATCGATTATGTTATCTCAAAAGTCGAAAATAGTCGATAAAAGTCGAAAAAAGTCGAATAGTCGATAAAAGTCGAAAATAGTCGATAAAACTCGAAAAAAGTCGAATAGTCGATAAAAGTCGACTTTTTAGAATGTTAAAAAAAATATTTAATTGCCACATTATACTAAAACTATTGCAATTTGGTACACTTGCATTTTTTGTAGTGTATGCTAATATAAATAATAAATAAATGTTTATAAATGAAAGCTTTTTTCTACACAACATTCTTCTAACTATTATCGCCTTGATAAATTTATTTTTTATTGCTAAACATTACAAAATGCGCATCAATAAATGTAGAAACTATGTATTTGTTACAAGAAATGGTAAAAAGTTAAAAGTAGTCGGAAAGTCGATTTAGCTAAAAAGTCGAAAGTTCGAAAAGTCGACTTTTATAAATTACCAAAAGTCGAAAAGTCGACTTTTTAAAAAACGGAAAAGTCGAAAGGTCGAAAAGTCGACTTTTTGTTTCAGCTATAGAACCCTACTTGGAACATAGTTAATATAAATGCACATAGTTGACTTTAAATAGTATTTAAAAAACATAGGGTTGCATATAAAGTAAACGTTAATTTCAAATATTAGTATGTCTTCATACAGAGTTGCATTTAAAAATAAAAGTTAAAATAAATTGACATAAATTCATACAGAGTTGTATCTTAAACAATACGTTAAGTTCAAATATTGGTTTAAATAATAAAATGAGTAAAATAAAGTATATAAAAGAATTATGGATGCTACAATATTTTAATTTTTTGTAATAAATAATCATTAATACATAAAAACACAGTTTTAAAAGCAATGTAAGAAAAATTATTTTAACCTGTTGACGTTTTTTGTTTTTTAGATGAAACATGATCAACGATTTTCGCTGTAACTTTGAAATCAAAATAAATTTAGTTTTTTCCATATTTTATTATTTATTGAATCTTCATAAATTAAATATGAACTAACAATAATTAATCAAACTTTGCCAGACAAAAAATTTCGTCATCACGGTTTCTGTTGACAATATGTTGGTGCTTATTAAAGACCTGCACAAGCTGCATTGTTTAACATGAAGACAATTGCCACAAGATGCTTTTGTCATGTCATGTTTTGTTCTTTTACCTACTTAACAGCAACACGCAAAGGCAATGTATATCAAAACAAAAAGCAAATGCAGCATCATTTTAACAACATCATAACACACACAACACTAAAATTAAATTAACAGATGACATGAATGACATGGAAAATAATTTCAAGTTATTTAAAGCATTTGTTGTATGAGATGATTTCAATTCATTTGTAGTATTTATTGTGTGCAATAAGAAAAAATTGACTTTAACAAGTAAGAGTGCTATATTCGGCTATGCCGAATCTTATATACCCTTCACCTTTGTTGTGGATGCATTATTATTTTTTATAATTAGTATATATTGTTACGTTTTAACCTTTTCAAAACGTTTGGTTTATTTCCTTTAAATAAACCGGATACTTTTGATTGCAAATAAAAGTCGTTTAGTGGTTTAAAAATTGTAACAACTCTTTATTTATTTAAAATGTACAACAACCACAGAATTAAATAGCCACTCAATGTTTTTTATACAGGTTTATAAATTCTCAGAATTGCAGACACAATTTATAATGTACACGAATTTACTTGAAAAACACAACTCACTTTAAGGCACTTAGATGATGTTTATTCGAAAAGCGTCTCTGATAAACTCACTAACGACTGCAACCTCTGCCACTATTTATAACACTGCCATCTGCACTCTAGATTGCTCTTTAACTGTCAAAGTTCGAATATTCTAGATCATACGCCATCTGTGGTGTACTTTCTACAATGTTCTTTAACTGAATATTCGAAATCGAATACAGCGTTGCCAACTTACAATCAAATCAACTGAAAGCTTTTATTTAATAATGCCCACAGATATGTTACAGTTTTACAGCACTGTTATTTGAAAGCATTATGCTACTTTTAAATCTGCCGTTAAAATCGTTATATTTGAATTCAAGTACAATTTCGTAACACTGCCCCGCTTAAGCCTGCTCGTCCCGAATAGGCATAGATTCACTTCTCCCATAGGCAGCTAGTCGTTCTAGATCAGGAAAGGCAACCTATACTATTGCATTTTACGATTGTATTAGTTATACACTCTCTCCGCTCTCACCACGAATCGGAGTTGCCAGTAAACTTTCGTCGCTTTTCCCCAATTAAAAAATTGTCCGATAAAAAACGATACATAACCTGCTTGTTTGAGTTCTCAAGCTAGACTGATTAAAAGTTGTTTATTTCTCTACAATGCGTGTGCACACGTATGTAAGAGAAGAGTAAATGAAAAACGCGGCGCCTATGTTTTGCCTTTCCCTGTTCTAGATGTACGACCTTCATTTTAGATCTCGGGCTCTTTTCTTTCGGTATTCTGTACACCACGTCGTTTAATTTCTTAATCACCTTGTATGGTCCATCCCAATGGGTTTGTAGTTTGGGAGATAGTCCTTTCTTGCGTTGTGGGTTATACAGCAGTACAAGTTGGCCTTCATTAAATCCCTCAGAATTCGCTGCTCGATCGTATCTGGCTTTCATTTTGTCGCTGCTCAATTTTATTCGTATGCGTACGAATTCGTGAAGATCGTTAAGGTCATCTTGCTCTTGGGAAGTGTTTTCATTATTTGATAAGGGCTTAATACCGAATTCTAAATCACCAGGCAACTTGAGTTCTGTCCCGAAGACAATTTTTGCAGGTGTTCGAGAGGTTGAGTCATGAACAGCTGACCTGTATGCCAATAGAAATTTTGGTATGTGTTCATTAGGGTGGCCCTTAATAAACGAAAGTTGGATTTTGGCCATTCTCACCCTCCAGTTTGGTGAACATTAGCAAAAAAATCATCCTGAAAAAATTTTAGGTAAATCGGTTGGGGTTAAGACGTGCCGCAAGCCCTCCGAAGTTTTGAGATGCATTTACAAGGGGAAAAAATGCATTTTTTTCAGTTTTTGTAAAAATTTTGCCATTAAAAAATTACTTTTGTAATTTAATTTAAAAGAATCGAAATGTGTACGTAATTGTCGTTCTAATGAGACATAAAAAACAGAAATCGGTCAAAAAATGTTAAAGTTATTAAAAATTCGCCAGGCCATTAACGTGTCTCAGGCCACTAGAAAATGAAATGTAGGAACAAAATTAACATATTTTGAGAAATATTAAAATAAAAGCTCATTTTTACTTAAAATATGTCCATATTTACTTGTATATGAGTTTTTGTCTTCGTAGGATACCGGTAACCTATTCTTAGGTATGAACAAAAAAAATTAATTTTTTTAACGGCAGTTTCAAAACTCCATTTTCAAATTTTTAAAAATTTTGTTAAACAAATTTCAGAATTTTTTGATCATCTCATTGGGATTTATTAAGAGTATAATAGGGAATAAAAATGTGAAAAAATTATGAAAATATCTCTTATAGTTTTTCCGTACCTGCGATTTAAATTTTGAAATTTTCGAGAAAAACCAATTATTTGGCAATTTTTAGGCCAATGAGCTCTATTTTCTTACTCTTATGAATTTTAAGCAAAACTTAATTAGAATATTATAGTCCAGATAATTCTAAATATACTCTGAAACTTTTACTAAAATCAAAAAACGTTAACCCTTAAATCGTGAAGGTCAAAGGTCAAATTTTTCAATATTTGGAATTTCTCTTGGAAAGATTTCGAAATGATCGAAATGTTGTATATTTTTGGGCCGATTTTGATGAAATTTAACAAAAATATAACATAAACTCTAGGGTTTATAATATGCTTGCTAGATATAGAATTTTAATTTCTGAGTTGGAAAGCTTAATGCTGTCGATTACCCTCACAAAGATTGGTATAGTTAACCCACAAATTTTAGATTCTGTTGATTTGAATACACTGATAAATGAGCACTCTACAAACATAACCGTAGCAGATTTAATGGAAGTTGCTAAAATAAGAGTTTTATTAGATAATAAGTTTTTACATTTCTTAATTAAATATCCAAAACCAGATTTAGTTTGCAAAAAGGTAGCCTTATACCCAGTTCAACATAATAATACAATTCTTCATTTTAATGGGGAAAACAATGTGGCAGACTGTGGAAATCAACTGGTAGCAATCGGAAATTGCAGTACTACACTGACAACATCATTTTGTAAAAAGTTGGCTTATTCAACATGCGCACTACAACTTCATTCTGGTGGTCACGCATACTGCACCACTCGGCCTTCCCATCTCGAACCTCTTACTATTATTGACGAGGGTGTTATCATTATCAACGACAACACTGTTACCATTAGAACAAGTGATGGTATCGAGAAGACTGTCACTGGCAAATTTCTGCTTACTTTCAGTGATGAAGCAAAAATTAATCAGACCCCATACAGAAACCAAAAGAATATCACAAAAAAGTTACCAGGATCACCAGCATCCGCTCTTCTCAACATTACGAGTCATCAAACAATATTGAGTTTGCCGCTTCTTAAAAGATTGAACGAAGAAAACTTGCGGCATATTGAGACGATTAAAGAGAAGCTTATAACTGGACCTTTGTTGTTCACCTGTAGTATTTTTGGCATTTTAATTATCGGCTTTGCTTGTTTCGAATTGCACCAGAAGTTTAAGAAGACCCGTCAGCATCACGCTATTCAATCTGCTATTGAAGATCTAAAGAAGTCCGGGGACGCCCTTCACTTAAACGAGGGAGGAGTTAACACGAATTCAGTGCATGTTAATAAGAATACAAAACATCAACAAGAACAAACTGCCTCTTCAGCTTATACTAATATATTGCTAAAGAATGACGAAATATAAGTCATAAGACAACACAATAACCAGACGCTGACACGGCATAAACGGGTATATGGCTATTCGATATAACAACGTAGTTTGAGTTTTTTAGTTTAGTTATTATTAAGACTTGGAATAAATAAATGTATTTTTGAGATACCAAATAAATTTATATTTTATTACTTGTATGGTTGCTGGTAAATTTAGCTTCAATTTATGTAATAAACCTTCATGCCAGACTTTATCAAAAGCTTGCGAAACATCGATGAAGAGTGCTGAGCAATATTTTTTTCTTCAAAAGCTTGTCTTTTAACATTTACTATTCTATGAGTTTGTTCAATTGTGCCATGTTTTCTTCTAAAACCGAATTGATGGTTTGGAATAGATCTATTTTCATTTCAAATCGGTGTTAATTTTGACACAAATAGTTTCCCAAATAGCTTTGATATATATGGTAATAAGCTAATAGGCCTATATGACTCAACTTTTGTATGATCTTTTCCTGGCTTTGGTATCATGGTGACTAAGGAAACCTTCCATTATCGAGGGTAGTATTCGAGACATAAAATAGCATTAAAAATAAAAAAAATAATTTTCTTTGCTATGCGAGGTAGCTCCAAAAGCATTTTATTACTGATCTTATCGATACCAAGTGCCTTCTTAGTGTTTAAGTCACGAATAGCTTTTTCTAATTCTCTTAACCCAAATCTTAGAGGAATAGGTGCTCAATCATTACAGGCGGTAACTCGACTGCTATATCGTGAGATATATTTGGGGTAAATACGTTTTTCAAATGATTAACAAATAGTATTCCTTTTTCAATATCGTTTCTTGCCAAACTTCCATTCAAGTTTCTTAATGGTGGTTTAGAGATAACTGGCCTTTTGAGATTTTTAGCAGCACGCCATAATGATAAGTCTTATTGCGGAGTTGCATTAAGTTCCTTAAGATATTTTTCCAGGGAAGCCGTTTTCTGAGACTGCAGTAACTTTCTTAGCCCTTTTCTGCATTCTATTGAGGGGAGCTGTACAATTGTCATTCTCTTCGAACTCTCCTTTTTCAGTCAAGAGCCGCTCGACATCCGTAGGATATATTTTATTACTAGCTGACCCGACAGACGTTGTCCTGTCCAAGCATCAACAGCATACATGTAAATCAATGAACATATTTTGAGTTTTTATATAAGTAACTAGCTGTCCCGACAAACGTTGTTCTGCCATAGCTCACACAAAGTTTGAAGACTCCCACTATAATAGTACTCCAGATATGCAATAATAAATGTTTATTTTGTAGGGGAGGTGCCATGCCCATTGTTCCTATATAGGTCAATTGTGAATGTAAACCATCCAGGGACCCACTCAAACACACACAACAAATTTCATCGAAATCGGCCCAGCCGTTAAGGTGGAGTTACTAACACACGTACAGAAGAATTATATATATAAAGATAGAATTTTGGTCTGAAATATGAGTGATCATAGATTTAGCACTTTTTCTTGATTAAACGCTTATTGGCCAAGTTATTAGCGAATTTAGATATTTTGAGTTTTTATATAAAAATTTGAGTTTTGTTCAGAAATATGAGTGATCACAGATCGCGCTGCTTTTCTTCATTAAACGCTTATTGGCCAAGTTATTAGCGATTAGAATACTTTGAGTTTTTATATAAAAAATCGATTTTTGTTCTGAAATATGAGTGATCACAGATCGAGGTCCTTTTCTTGATTAAACTCTTATTGGCCAAGTTATTAGCGAAATTAGATATTTTGAGTTTTTATATAAAAAATCCATTTTTGTTCTGAAATATGAGTGATTAGTGTTTATAAACCGGTTAACCGAAAAACCGGGTTTTCTTCGAAATCTCGGTTTTTTGCGAACCGGTTAATTTAAAATGTTGATTTTCGGTTCGGTTTATCCGGTTTTTATGACTCGGTTAACCGGTTTTTAAAATTTGGGACTAAAATTAATAAATCTCATGTTTTTGTGCATTTTTAATATTCATTGTGTAGTCATTATTGGTCTGATTTGAAACCTAAAATGCTGATTAACAATACAAACCTCTTTATATTAAGTTTAGGCTAAATCTTACTAATGATTCATTGAAAACTTAATGATGATTTTACCAAACGTTAAATTGAATTCGATGTGCATACCTTCTTTCAATAAATTTGACTTCATTAGTGTGTTTTGTTCTTAAAATTTTAATTTATTAATCATTTCGTTAGCTTTTCAGAAATATTACAGGAGATACAAAAACCTTTCTAAAATCCATGATTTGAAATATTTATACCCTACACCACCATAGTGGGGAGGGTATAATTTTGAAATCTGATAATGGAGTTTTATTAATTGTTTGGTATGATTTATAATGAAAATAATCACAGCTAAGAAGAAGTGCATTTGCATTTTATAGGTCCTTTTTTGGGACTTGTAACATTTTCTGTTTCATATCAGAAAGTCGAGGTGATAATAAATTTCTAAATTATCAAATATTTAATTAAAAAATTGATTTACAATTTTCGGTTCAAATTTAATGAATAAACCAATAATTAAAACAAGTATTATATATTTAGTAACATATTTATACTCAATTCCATTTGAATGAGACAATAAATATGAAATTTTCACAAAATAAAATGGACTTAGCACTTTTGTATATTTATAGTTATTTAATATTAACCATTTCTGACTACTAAAAACTACAAATTTTAAAGCTGTATATACTTTATTGGACATTTTATGTATTCTAAACATATATGACGGTTAACCCGTTTAACCGGTTTTTTCGAAGTCGGTTAACCGACAAAACCGGTTTTTTAAAAAGGCCAATTTTCGGTTAACTGACAAGCCGGTTTTTTTTTAAAGTCGGTTTTCTATAAACATTATGAGTGATCACAGATCGAGTTCCTTTTCTTGATTAAACGCTTATTGGCCAAGTTAATAGCGAATTTAAATATTTTGAGTTTTTATATAAAAAATCGATTTTTGTTCTGATCGAGCTCCTTTTCTTGATTAAACGCATATTGGCCAAGTTATTAGCGAAATTAGATATTTTGAGTTTTTATATAAAAAATACATTTTTGTTCTGAAATATGAGTGATCACAGATAGAGCTCCATTTCTTGATTAAACGCTTATTGGCCAAGTTATTAACGAATTTAGATATTTTGGGTTTTTATATAAAAAATCTATTTTTGTTCCGAAATATGAGTGATCACATATTGAGCAGCTTTTCTTGATTAAACGCTTATTGGCCATGTTAATAACGATTTTAGATATTGTGAGTTTTTATATAAAAAATCGATTTTTGGCCAACGAAAATACTTAGAAGCACTCATCGTTTCTCGGATGGACCTAATGGGTGGTTAGAAATTAAATGGGGGAAACCTGGAACTGGAATTCCTTGTTTCCGCCGATGAAATTTCATTGACGATTGATTCCAAGTATATGCCAAGATATTAGCATTTCGGAGTATAGCAGGTTCGGGCAAATTTATCATTTCGGCACATATAAAAAAATCTGGTCAATGTTGTAGATGGCGGTCGATCAACTATTTTCCAGATGCCATGTCACTACCATTGGTCACATATTTAAAACATTTGATAAGTGGTCGTATCAAAAATAGCCAAATCGGTCCAGGCGTTCTGCAATTTTAGTTATATCGAAAAAAAGTGGTCGTGGTAAATTTTTCTTACGAATTTTACTACGAATATTTAAAAAAAATTAGCCGATTTTAGATAAATCGAAAACAGTTGACGTGGTCAATTTTTCCTTCAGTAAAAACATAAATTGGATAACTACGAACATTTAAGCAAAAAATTAGCCAAATCGGTATAGCCGTTTTCAGATTTTAGATAAATCGAAAAAAGTGGACGTAAAAGTTTGCGTGGTAAATTTTTCGTTCCGTAAAAACCTAAGTTGGACTATGACCAACATTAAAAAATTGTCTAAAGCGATCTGGCCGTTCTCAACTGATGCAACTGATCCAACGAACGACAATTGATTTTTATTTATATAGATTTTTGATTTTTTTTGGGGGTTATGCTTGAATGTTGAACAGCTAGTTTAAGATGCCTTGAAAAACACCAACAAAATGGCACTAACAAAAAACAGAAAAAATTGTTTTATTTTGCTTGTTCAATTAACAAGTTATCGAATATGACTTTCCTTTTTTATTATTTGTTGTTTTTCTATTTAGGGGTTTTTACAATATTTTTAATTCCAATTACAATTTAATTATTTAAAAATTTAAGTTCAAAAACACTAGTTAACAACTTTACAAATCAAAGTATTAACAAGCTATGGAAACGATTCGCCAATTTACAACAACAAAAGTTTATATGTATTTTATATACAAAAACTCAACGACAATAATTTGATTATGGCACCTTATTACGCCAATCATGAATATATTGAGAAAAGTCTTCAAACCGGATATGTACCACCAGAGGCGTTTTTATACCTAGATAGAAATGGTTTTATACAAAACGAAATTGGCATTCCTATATTCTACCATGTTTATAGACGAGCCACTACAAAAAATATTTATGAAAACCAACTGACAGCGGACAATAGCA
Source organism: Calliphora vicina (assembly GCF_958450345.1). Lineage (NCBI taxonomy): Eukaryota > Metazoa > Arthropoda > Insecta > Diptera > Calliphoridae > Calliphora > Calliphora vicina. Next base: position 84,116,905 of record NC_088781.1, on the reverse strand, counting down.
GATTTGATACTAGTATATTTTCAGAGGATATAAATCTTAATATTAATGGAAAGTATTGGTGGCTCACTTAATAATTTCCATTCTCTTGTTTTATCCCTTAACTATATTTTTTTTATCTTTTTGTAATATAAAAGTAAGCATTTTTTTAATTAACATTTTTTTTTTGTTAAACTTACATAATTATATAATATTAAAATGATAGTATTAATGTATATAATATACTTGAGATCCCGTTTATGAGACAGTGTATATAAATTAATTTAAGTATTACTATTTGTTTATTTATAGTTTAAGAATGTATATAAATTTTGGTTAAATAAACATTATATAAAAAAAAAAAAAAAAAAAAAAAAAAAAAAAAAAACTCAACGAAAATATCTTAAAAAGTAATATACATTAATCTGACATTTTCGCTTCCAGATGTCGTCTGTCATCAGATTTAGGATAAAATAGTCCTAAATAGGGAAAGCCAAGGATGGGAGTACCAATGCCATTCATTCAAACTTGAACATCTCGGCGGCCTTGCAGTACTGCAACTCAGAACTGTATCAAAAAAAAAAAATACTAAAACAAAAAAAGAATTCAAATATCAATTATATTTCAAAAAAGAATTCAAGATATAAAATATCTTCAAACCAAAAAACTTCAAAAGCAGTACTCAATTCGATCAAAAAATTTATAAAGTTATGTTGTTGATGTATCACGATCTATTTTGTCGGCTGACTGTCCCTCGAACCATTAGGAACTATAGCTTGAGACGAACTTGGTCTCTAGATAACCAGACTCACTAGACGAACGAGGTCTGCTGGCAGAGACTTGGGACGAAGAGGTCCCTTGATCTTTAGGTTGGCGGACGAACTAAGTCCTTCAACAAAAATATCATTATCTTATGGGCAAACGAACTTGGTTTATACCTGACTAATGAAATACCTTGTACTCCGATAAGTACGCCAGGTGTGGTCGTGGTTCTGCTAGTCATCAATTCCAATTTTTCGTAATCCAATGTGCTGCTCATGCACTGCAAAAAAACAAAGCTTAAAAACAATTAATGTATGGGAAGAACTACGAGCTTCTCCACTGGTATAGTAGGTTAGACCCATGTCTGTTTTCAATTCAACAATACTTGTATGTTCATCTTGACCCATATAGGCTTTGATAACATGACCTAACTACCATTTATTGATCAAAAAATTATCGTCTCGATATAAAACTATGTCATCGATTTTCTAATTATGATGTACAAATCTATTTTGTTGTTGAATGTTCTTAATAAAATGTTTCCTCCATATAGATTAGTTTTCCGAAGCAATTACCTTTTTCCGACGATTATTATTTAAGGCATTTTCTTCTTCTTGTGATATTTTAGGATCATATTTTGATTTAGAACATTCCAAACTATTTTTTATTTGTTTATTCGAACTTATTTTTGAGAAAAATGTTCGAACATTCGATTTGTTTCTTCTTGAAGGCACGGGACCAAAAAAATATCCATCCAAAATGGCTCTCATGGGCTATAATGTCCCCTATCACCTTCTGCCTTGAACCGTCTGTCATTATTTTTGGATAAAAATCAACTCCAATCAAAATATCCACTGGTCGAAAAATTCGGATCTGCCTATTGAAAATCTAATGAAAAACTTAGATTTGAAACATCAATAGTTTCAATTGGTAAATTACCAGTTAATTTCGGTAGTACAAAAGCCGACATATTCAATTTAATATATCTATTGATAGGAGAACCCAATGTCAGGTCACATTCTTTTAAAGCAGGACCAGGTGTTGCGTCATTTAGTGCCGATATGCACACATTTGTCGCTCTTGTTGGCAAATTCAACCTATTTTGAAGTTTCTGCGAAATAAAACTAGTTTGTGAGCCTGGATCTATAACCGCTCTAGCCGGAAAAATTTCACCACGAGATATGATATTTATCGAACAATATATTCTTTGTAGACGTAGCAAAACAACTTTGTACCGTAGTATTTCCTGATACAGAAGGAATATCATCAGTACTTCGATTGGTACTTTCTGGTACAGATCAATTAACATATTTGTGAAGAAGAGTATGCTGTTTAAGATAACACTTTGAACCACTAGAATTACTCTTACGCTCACTCAACATATGGCCTTCATTCAAACAGTTAATGCAAAGTTTCCGGGTTTTAACAAATAAAAATCTTCCAGCCTGATACTTATTCAGAAACTTACGACAATTATTTAAAGGATGATTCTTCGAACAAATCGGGCAAGATTTTTCGGAAACTTGAGTTTGGTAGACTCTAATAGCTGCAATCTTTTGTCTAGAAGAATTCGATTTCTCAGCATTTATATTGGTTTCTATTTTATTACCACTAGGAATATTCGATATAGTTTCCAATGATTGAAAACGTCCAGTAAGAAACTCATCAAGATCTTTCCAAAGTGGAATTTCCATTTTGCACTTAACTGTTTGTTCCCACAATGACAAGGTATGAAAAGGCAATGACGCAATATTGATCTTATACATACGAAGTGTCGAAATACAATTAATAATATCCCGTTGCAGCATCTTTATTTCTACGCCGCTTTCCGACTTTACGGGAACCAAATTAAATAAAACCTTCAATTGGTTATGAACTAAAATTCTTTTATTTTCATACCTGTCACGTAAGTTGTGACGACAAAAGTCGTATTGTATTGAATTTAAGTTATTTTGTGATTTGATTTTGTTTTGTATTGAAATAATTTTATTTTGATTAAATTTAAGTAAGAGATAAACTGTTTTAATTGTAACGTTCTTTTAGTTTAATCAGCGCCATCTAGTTGTCAGTTGTCCTGTTATATATGTATTCATACGTTGTAAATACGACCCTACTCACTGATGAAATAGTAACAATACACAAAAAAATAACTATGGGTTTGAGAGTATATAAGGCAGGTAATTGATGAGTAGAAGTTCAGTCTGCTAGCTGGTGGCCAAGCGGTAAGAACAACTGGTGAGGAGATTAAATCTCCCCAATTGTTTAAACTTTTTGACTACTTTAAAAGAGACTAGTGTACAGATACCTCTACCATATGCCACCATCGCCTGTAACACTCGAGGTTAGACTTCGATGTTGGGTATTTCTAATAGTACCTTTTACCGTAGCTTAGAAAGCATCATCGTGCTAAAGGAGATTATATCTTCACACGATATACATTTTCACCGTGCTAACCATTTAGTAGTATAAGTGTTGGTAATATAAGTGTGATTAATTAATAAACCTACGATTTATAACGTTTATAAAAAAATTCGGTGTTTTATTTCAATATAACACATAAAAACGACCCTGAACTCCGCTGAGTCTACTCCAGCAACCATTACATTGGCGCCCGAGCAGGGACCTTAAAGTGTCCAACAACCTAAAAGTGTCTAACAACCATGCTGCGAACTTCCTGGGTATACTCCCTAAAACGGGAGGAACTTGTAAACTACCTAACCCAGTTTGGAAAAGATGCCCCAGGAACCGTAGAGGAACTACGAAAAAAATTTGCCAAATTCGTGGCTATCGAGCACTCTGAGGAGGAGATGAAAGATCTGTTGGAATTACAACAGAAACATGAGTCTACCAATAATGCATCGCCTTCTGTAAGACTTCAGATTCCCTTTCATCCCCCAACCATATTGCCAGCTTCACCAGTAAAAGATGAAGTCAGTAATAAAGAAATGGATTCTACAGTTATAGCCAAGCAAGTTCAGCCTGTAAACCAGTTGAATAGTGAAAATCGAGTTGTGGTAATAGATTTGGTCAGAAAATGGGGTCTAAAATACGAGGGAGGCAAAGATCCACTAGGCTTTATCACAAAGTATACAGAGGCGACACGGCAAAAAACATATATTTGTCTCTTTCGCTCGAAACAATTTCAACTGGTTTGGTTTTGTGCTTATTTATATAGTTGTTTGTTTTAACGCACTATCTGTATTAAACCGCAAATTTGTTTTCTCTTTCTATCGAAACAATTTCAAAAAAAGCTGATTTTAGTGTTTTTGAAATGTCAAATTTGACGCCTCTGTATACTTTGTGGCTTTATAGAGCGTGCGGAAGAATTGTCTGATATGTACAATGTTGATTTAGACCAGCTACCTCGAGTGATGCCAGAATTTTTTTGGAGATAAAGCACTAATTTGGTTTCGGAACAACAACAAACATTGGGAAAGGTGGACAATGTTTAAAAAAGATTTATATTTCTAGAGGACGAGATCCGCAAACGCACCCAGCGTTCACGTGAAACATTCAAGGAATACGTGCTTGCACTTCAAGATTTAATGCGACACTCAAATTTGGCTGAAGATGAAAAAATTGAGAGAATCTTCAGAAACGCCCATCCGGACTATCAATGGTACATTCGAAGGAAGGATTTCAGTACATTAAATCAGTTAATATAGCTAGCAGATGACTTAGAAAGCATTCCTACTCATTCGCAACACGGGAGTGGAGAACATCATCGAATGATGACCACAAAAATAGACCATGAAGTACCTCAACTTAATGAAGGATGTCATGGAAATAAACATATAAACAATCAAACACGTTTAATATGGGAAGAGGAAAAACTAATGGCATATATTTTAGTAGAACGTCAGCTAATTAGCTCGATAATCGATACCGGAGCGACGAGAAGCTTCATAACACCAAAACAAGTTGGACGTTTGTCAGAAAAACCTATCTACGTACCTGTAGATATCGATGTCCTTCTAGCGGATGGAACCCCAAGAGTTATTTCTAGAGCGGCAAGATTTAAAGTCACCTTGGGTAACATAACTTGTGAATGCGAATTTTTAATAATGAAGGAAGTAACAGAAGGCATTATCTTAGGGCTGGATCTGCTCAAAAGGTTCAATGCCACCTTTAGCTGTGGAGGCCTCATTGTGGAAAAAAAACAATTAAGTCAACAAGAATCCAGTTATTGTCACAGCAGGCGCATTGAAAAGATAAGCAGTAGCTTTAGAGTACATAAAATTCGGAAAATTGAAACGTCAGATAGCTTTAATGAAACAGAAAATTGAACAGAATTTCCAAAGCAGAAACAGGAAATTAAACACTTTTTAGAGAAAGAGCTGCCAAAAAATATCACTGGACTATCCAATATTGCAAAACACAAAATAGTGATGAAAGACGACCGCCCAATCAAGATAAGGTATGCCCAACGGAATCCTGCAATGCAAGCCATCATAGATGGTGAGGTAAATAAATTAATTGCTCGCGGATGTATAGAACCTTCATGTAGCCCATATATCTTTCCAATCACACTGGTAAAGAAGAAAGACGGAACGTGGCGAACCTATATGGACTTCCGGCAACTAAATCAACGATCTGTGCCTGATGCCTATCCGTTGCCCCGAATTGACTCTATTTTAAATAGACTTCGAAACGCCAAGTTTATAAGCAGTATTGACCTGAAGGATGGCTATTGGCAAATTCCCCTGGAAGAAGAGAGTAAAAAATATACGGCTTTTGCTGTGTCTGGTCGAGGACTGTACCAATGGCGCGTAATGCCTTTTGGATTACATTCTGCCCCTGCAACATTTCAAAGGGCGTTAGATCAAGTCATAGGACCGGAAATGGAACCACACGCTTTCGCCTATTTAGATGACATCATTGTGATCGGAACCACTTTTCAAGAGCATTTAGACAACTTAAAAGAAGTATTTCGGCGTTTAAAGGCAGCAAACCTAAAAATTAATCCAAAAAAGTGTGAATTTTTCAAAACGCAGACGAAATATCTTGGCACTGTGGTGACCCAAGACGGAATCCAGACAGATCCTAACAAGGTGGCGGCCATAAAAGAAATGTCTCCCCCAAAAAGTGTCAAAGAAGTGCGAAGATTTTTGGGAGTCACTTCTTGGTATCGTCGTTTTGTGCCCGATTTTGCAACCATCTGAAAACCAATGATACTACTCTTAAAGAATGTTAAGCACTGGAAGTGGGGAGAAGAACAACAGCAGTCATTTGAGTTAATTAAACGAAAGCTGACAGAGACCCCAGTCCTATCCTGATTTCACTAAACCGTTTGTACTACAGACAGATGCAAGTGACTATGGACTCGGTGCAGTTCTGAAACAACCCTTGGACGACACTGAGAAGGTAATTGCATATGCAAGCCGACATTTAAATGGCGCAGAAAAAAACTACTCTGCAACAGAAAAGGAATGTCTGGCTATAGTTTGGGGAATACGCAAAATGAGGCCCTACTTGGAAGGTTATGAATTTGTAGTAATAACCGACCACTTGTCTTTGAAATGGCTAAACAACATCGACAATCCAACCGGCAGACTAGCTCGATGGGCCCTGGAACTGCAACAATATAAATTCGTTATTCAATACAGAAGAGGAAAACAAAACGTTGTAGCAGATGCGTTATCACGACAGCCTGTGGAAAATATAAACATGATCAAAACATGCGACAACACTTCGTGTTCATGGTTGAAAGCAAAAATCGAGGCAGTACAACAGCACCCCGAAAGTATTCCGATTATTCCGTCATAAATAATCAACTCTACAGACACTTCTCGAGAGATATCAACGATGAGGACAACACTCCGTGGAAATTGTGTGTAGAATCCCCACTTATAGAACGAGTAATTCAAGAAAATCATGACAGTGCAGTCGGTGGGCACCTAGGAATCCGAAAAACTATAAACAAGGTTGCTTCCCGTTATTATTGGCCTAAAATGAGCCGAGACATATGTCGATACGTTCGCCGCTGTGAGTCGTGCCAAAGATACAAAATAACTCAGCCAGTAGGAGAGATGCTCACTCGAATTCCAGAAGAGCCTTGGGCTACCATCTGTGCCGATTTTGTGGGTCCACTCCCAAGAAGTAAACATGGAAATACGATGCTACTTGTATTTTTCGACAACTTCTCCAAATGGTGTGAGTTGATACCATTACGGAAAGCTACGGCAGAGAGCCTCGTGAAAGCTTTTCGAGAACGTATATTGGCTCGGTATGGTGTGCCGAAAGTTATCATCACCGACAATGGCTCCCAGTTTACATCAAGAATTTTTAAAAGGAGTTTGGAAGAGATTGGAGTACATCAACAGTTCACAGTCCCTTACACCCCACAGGAAAATCCAACAGAGAGAGCCAACCGAACCATCAAAACAATTATCCCCCAATTATCAGGTCAGCAACATAACACATGGGACGAATTTCTGCCTGAAGTAATGCTGGCCATTAATACAAGCGTTTCCGAGTCAACAGGATACTCTCCCGCCTACCTTACCCAGGGTCGAGAACCTCGTCTTCCAAAAGCTCTATACGATGAGGTCACAGTGGGTACAGGTGCACGACTCCAAAATCCTAAAGAACGAGTCAATGAATTGAAGAAGATCTTTTGCATTGTGAGAAGATACTTAGCAAAGGCTTCTCAAACCCGGCAACGCCACTATAATTTGCGTCGACGCAGTTGGAAACCAAATATTGGTGACCTAGTCTTAGTTCGTCAGCATACTCTCTCGAATGCAATTAATAGTTTTGCTGCAAAACTCGCACCGAAAATCAAGGGATATGTGTCCCCTGTAATTGTTCAAATCTGTGGAGAGAAGAAAACATACGTACTTAGGGTTACCAGATAACAAAAGTCAAATAACTGGACCATAAGAAAAATTTAACTGTATTTTTAAAAAATAACTGGACAATTTAAAAATGCTCTTATAGTTCAAAAAAGTTAAATTTAAGTTAAGTTTTTTTACAAAAATAAAGAAACGTTAAATTCAGTCCTACATACATATCGTCACCTAAAATGCAAAACAACGTATCATCAAAAAATTCAAAGTTGATTTTATTATTGATTACGATTTACTACATCATATTACATATGTGTAAAACATTTTAAACTTTAACTTTCTAAAATAACCAAATTATAACCAAAGTGCATGATTTTCTTAAACAAAATAACGTTAATGCTTTGAGTAAATAATTAAAAAATAGTATTTTACAATATTTTAGGTAGTTTCCTTATATTGTTTAATAAATTTGTTGCAATAGAATCTTTTTGGCCATCTTTATGAAAATTTAATAAGTACATTTTTTTAATTTAAATATCTTTAAAAACTCCTTTTGTGTTTGATTTTATTTTTTCATACAAATTTATATTGATAAGTTATTTATGTTTTAGAAAACATTGTCAAAATAACGTAAGAGGCATATCATAAAAGAAGAGTGTACTTTTTTATAGAATATAAAATTGTTCACGTTCAAAAGGTTAAAGATTAATTTTCGTAGTAATGTAAAAAATATCAAAGATCGCAGTGTTAAAAATTCAAAAAAAAAAAAAAACATGGAATATCTTGCGGCAAAAGCAACATGTCGTCAATTATATTTGATATTTCTAAAACTTTGGCAGCTTTGATAAGTTATCCCACTATAAAAGGGATTGTTTTAAATTTAAAAATTAAATTTTGTTGTAAAGTGATTCGTCTCCGAAATCATATCTTTGCTCTAAGTACACACAAAAAAATAATCGAGGCTATATTAACTAAGCTTGCATAGTTAATTTCTTTTTATATGAAAACTAAAAACTAAGTATTATTATCTATGCCAATAGGTAATTCAAACTATACACTTTACCTAAAAACTATGTTAATATAACTATTGAAATTAGTAATTTGATGTTTTGGTGCAAAAGGGTATGTATGAAATTATCTAAAATTTTAGTTATATTAACTAAGAAACTTTGCAAATGCCATTCTTGGGCCCTTGCGCTTAGTTAAATGTATACCATATTTTTAGGAAATATAACCTATGGATTTTTTTGTGTGTACGCAATATTTGATTTGCTTTTAATTGCTTTAAAAAACGTTTACGTTTTGTTCCGAAAGATGAAATCTTTTTTAAAATAGTTACAACTTTGCTTCCATATTTTAACCGATTTTTAAGGCAATTCAAAAGATTACTCACTGTACAGTTCTATAATAGTAAAGAAATCACTTTCTAGGGCTAAATTTATGCATTACGTTATACATAAAAAACAAATATGCCTCTGACAAACCTTCATCCATATATTCTTCATCATCATTATAACAAATTCCCATATGACTTTTCGACAAGCGTTTTGAACCTCTATACTGCTGACCAAGGATATATTAATCGGTTGGTTGCTCGCTAGGTACAAATCACTGTAAGGAAAAAATACAACTGACTATACATTTGCAATCACAATTGAATAAAAAAAATATTTTGCCAAATGAAAGAAATTATTTTTTAACTGGACATATTGTGTTTTAGCTGTAAACTGGACAAGACACAAAAAACTGGACAATCCAGGCCATTCCAGGCCGTCTGACAACCCTATACGTACTGCACCCCTTAGTGACTTAAAACCCTATTATGATAAATCTATATTGACAAAGTTACTAATCTCAGAAAATTTTTGACTGCTGCATTAATTATTTACTTTACCTCTTACAGATCACACGTGGAAATAAAAAGAAAAAAATGGACAACAAACAACAAAAATTTGAAGAAACACGAAAAAAATTTCGTAAAAACATGGAAAAAGAAAAAGCAAAGGTCCGAAAAACCATTTTCTTAGACGAGGATGATATCCCAAGTACCAGCAAGGGGCTTCGTGGTCAAGATGGTTTCAAGAGACGACATGTCATTTCCCCCACCAAGTATTCCAGGCACCAAAGACAAAATCAGTCACCAAAGCGTCCTGCAAAACCAAGAAAGTCGACATACTGTTATAGGATGACGACTCAACAACGAAAAGACCCAGTAATCGTAATTGAGGACTCTCCTCCTAAAAACCTTCCGAAAAACGTTTACGAGGAAGAAGATATGGAGTTGCCACCACCACCAGACTTTGTTACTCCGGAAAATATTGCCGAGGAGGAAGACGAAGTTCCACCGCCACCACCACCTTTTGTGGCAGAAGATCACCCCATAACACAGGACAATTGGGATGACGAGGATACGGAACCACCACCATCGCCAGCTGAGTTGGATGGTGATTTCATTGATTTAGGCAATTTTGAAGATCTTCTTAGTGAATGCGATCTTCCAATAGTGGAGGAAATATACCGCCGGTTTTTCGGAGTGAATGACGACACAATTTGTTTGCGGCCAGTAACTCCACCATCTCTACTCCATCCTAGATCACTATTGTCTTTAGATTGGGAGAATGAAAATTATAACCCACCAAAACCACCGCGACGACAAGGCATTGGGTCCTGGGAGCTAAAAGACAGCCAATATCGCCACTTAGGATTGATCTGCTATGAACGAGCCTTCCGTGTGAGACTTATGATTCCAGTAACCGAGCCAACCGGAGAAATAGGTTACGTTGATCTAGATAAGGAAACACAAACATCCCCTATTCCCAAACCCCCAGTCCGAGACTGGTTTATTCCGCTATCGCCAACACCATTTCCACCCACACGAAGCCCTATTGTACCAAAAACCCCAGGCAGAGACTGGTTCATTCCGTTATTGCCGACACCATATCCACCCTCGCAAAGCCCTAGTTCACAAAAAACCCAAGTCCGCGACTGGTTTACACCATTGCCACAAACCTCACTATCGTCTTCTTCATCATCACCAACCAGATCATTGGCATCAGCAGTATCACCAACCATCATCACTATATCGTCAATAGAATTATCATCACCATCATCAGTCACTTCATCACCTCCATCACTGTCACTAGGCGCAAAACATCATCCAATGGATACAACACCATCACCGCGATTGAATCAGACGTCAGTAGCAACAACAACTCCTCCCATACCAAAAAGTTCGAAAGAATTACATATTGTTACGTTTTAACCTTTTCAAAACGCTGGTTTATTTCCTTTAAATAAACCGGATACTTTTGATTGCAAATAAAAGCCGTTTAGTAGTTTAAAAATTGTAACAACTCTTTATTTCTTTAAAATGTACAACAACAACAGAATTAAATAGCCACACAATGTTTTTTATACACGTTTATAAATTCTCAGAATTACAGACACAATTTATAATGTACACGAATTTACTTGAAACAAACACAACACACTTTAAGGCACTTAGATGATGTTTCTTCGAAAAGCGTCTCTGATCAACTCACTGACGACTGCAACCTCTGCCACTATTTATAACACTGCATTACCATATAGAAAGCTCTTTAACTGTCAAAGTTCGAATATTCTAGATCATACGCCATCTGTGGTGTACTTTCTACAATTTTCTTTAACTGATTATTCAAACTCGAATACAGCGTTGCCAACTTACAATCAAATCAACTGAAAGCTTTTATTTAACAATGCCCACAGATATGTTACAGTTTTAAAGCACTGTTACTTGCTGTACTATTCTACTTTTAAATCAGCCGTTAAAATCGTTATATTTGAATTCAAGTACAATTTCGTAACACTGCCCCCCCCCATATGCAGCTAGTCGTTCTAGATGTTCGACCTTAATTCCCGATATCAGTCTTCCACATTTCCGTATTCTATAAACCATGTCGTCCAATTTCTTAACTGCCCTATGTGGTCCTTTGCAGTGATTCCTTAATTAGGATGACAAACCCTTATTACTTTGTGAGCTATATCTGGTTTTCATTTGGTCATTTATCATTTTAATTCGGCTCCGAACGAGTTCATGCATTTCTTTTTCTGCTGAAGCACCTTCACCCATCTTGGAACCCGGCCTGATGATCTTTTCTCTGCGGGACAGACCTATCTCTCTAACAGGAACCATTCTGTCGTTGCACTGTTCAACGAGGGCCTCCATTGTTACATGGCCACTTCTCACATCCGCTGGTTCCAACACCAACAAACCATTGTCTATACAATCCTCCACTTCCTCACGGGCCCACACCAAATCCTCTGACTGCGGTGGCAACCTTTTGTGCTCAACGAAAACTAACTTTATTACTTGAGACTTGCTCTCATATCCGACGTCAAGGGGTATTTTAACATTTCGCCAATTCATGACTTTTTGTCCCATATCCAAAGTAATCATGAAGTCTGCACCAATGATTACTTCGTCCACAATATCGGCAACAACAAAGACATGATTTACGCTAATGCCACCAATAGTTAGTTTCACATTAACTTTACCATGGACAGTGGCAGGCTCTCCAGTAGCGGTGCGTAGACTTACATTGCAAATTGGTTCCATCGATTTCTTTACTAAATCTGTTCTGACGATAGACTGCGACGCTCCCGTGTCCATAGTAAGGATGTGCTTCCGACCGTTGATGTACCCACTAGCAGTAAGATTGTTATTTTCCTGCTGCAGTACTGATATGGAGATGGTAGGGCCATCAGGTGTGGGTGTCAGATCCTGTCCCACAGTGCTAGCTCGCTTTAAAGGTGGCTTCTGTAATACTTGATGATTCGCCAGCTGGTTATTTCTTGATGGTGAAACATATCTGATTCGCTTTCTTGGTGCTCTGCAGTTTCGCTGAATGTGACCCATTTTTCCACAGTTATAACATTTAACTTTGGCTTTAGTTTGTCTTTTACTTAAAGCCTTTAAAACTGCCTCTTTTAATTCCTTTAATTCGTTGACCATACTTCTATCATTTTCAGCGACAACCTCGATTTTCCGCACATTACACACCTGGGGCTTTGAAATTATCTTTGCAGTTTCTTGTACCAGCGCGAATGAGACGGTTTCAAAGAATGATGACTTTGGTGTGGCACATACCGCATATTTTATCTCTGGATCGCGAATACCATTCACAAATGCCTCTATCTTCAAATGCTTCAAAATCGGATGGTTCTCCCCTGGATAAATAAGCTGTAGCAAACGCTCGATTTCCATCGCAAAATCTTGTAGCGTCTCATTGGCATTCTGCACTCTACCACGCAATTCCATTCGGTATAATTCTTTTTTATGTTCGCCACCGTACTTACGTTTTAGCGCCTCCATTATGTCATCATAACAATTTCTGTTGCTTGCTGGCACGCTGCATTCCCTTTTAAGGCCAAAATCAATTCTATAGCTTTTTCTTCATTGTTCCACATGTTTCTAATGGCAACTGTATCAAACTGGAATTTGAACACATTAAATGGTGTAGTGCCATCAAAACTAGGGGCCTTTATTCTGCTAGATGCTTCTGAAATAACTCGCACCGGTCCATCTTGGCATTGAAGATTATTAACTTTTATTTCTAGGTCATGCAGTTTTTGATCAACACCATTTTCTAAATCTGACACCTTCTTGTCAATACCATCCACTCTGCTGTTAAAAGCTTCAGACATTTCCTGAATTTTCTCTTCTGTGACTCTAGATGATTCTTGAAATTTCGCTTCCATTTCAGCTAGGAGTTTCTCGTTGTTGGCTTGAACTTCAGCTAATAATTTTTCATTGTTGACTCTAGAAGTTTCTTGAACTTCAGCTAACAGCTTCTCGTTGTTTACTTGAGTTTTTTCTAAGATGGTTCTAGAATTTTCGTTCAATTTCGCTTCCAGGTTCTCGTTGTTTACTTTAGAAGTTTCTTGAACTTCTTTAAATTTCTCCATCATAACAGCAAACATTGTGGATAAATCCATGCTGCTTGTTGTTGCACGGGTAGAAACTTCCATTTCTTCCTTATACACAAATTCGTAATCACCGATGTCAATATCACGCCGCTTGAATTCGTCTATCAGCCTCTTCTGCAATTCTGCCTTGTTACCTGCTGTTGGTAGCTCCAACTTACTCAATTCTTTCTTGAGTTGTTCAACTTTTAGTTCCTCAAACTTCATGCTTATTAATTTGCAATCCCACTTCTGACACCAATTGTTACGTTTTAACCTTCTCAAAACGTTTGGTTTATTTCCTTTAAATAAACCGGATTCTTTTGATTGCAAATAAAAGCCGTTTAGTAGTTTAAAAATTGTAACAACTCTTTATTTATTTAAAATGTACAACAACCACAGAATTAAATAGTCACTCAATGTTTTTTATACAGGTTTATAAATTCTCAGAATTACTTGAAAAACACAACACACTTTAAGGCACTTAGATGATGTTTATTCGAAAAGCGTCTCTGATAAACTCACTAACAACTGCAACCTCTGCCACTATTTATAACACTGCCATCTGCACTCTAGATTGCTCTTTAACTGTCAAAGTTCGAATATTCTAGATCATACGCCATCTGTGGTGTACTTTCTACAATGTTCTTTATCTGAATATTCGAAATCGAATACAGCGTTGCCAACTTACAATCAAATCAACTGAAAGCTTTTATTTAATAATGCCCAAAGATATGTTACAGTTTTACAGCACTGTTATTTGAAAGCATTATGCTACTTTTAAATCAGCCGTTAAAATCGTTATATTTGAATTCAAGTACAATTTCGTAACAATATGTATGTACATTGCACACTTTCAGCGTACAGCATCCTAAATTTATCAAGAACACAAAAAACAACAACAACGCCAAACGAAAAAAAACACCAAAAGAAAAAACAAAATACCCAAGGCAATGAAACCAACACACTTCCAAACATACGTTTAATTGTATAAAAAACAACAACAACGCCAAAAGAAACAAAACACAAAAGAAAAACAAAATACGCAAAGCATGCACATCCAAACATACGTTTTGTTGCTTTTTTGTCAAAAAAACCAACACACAACCAAACAAACGTTTAGTTGTATAAAAAACAACAACGCCAAAAGAAACAAAATACGCAAAGCGTGCACATCCAAACATAGGTTTTGTTGCGTTTTTGTCAAAGCATGCAATACATTGTGTTTTTTGATGAAATTTTCAGAGGTTGTCTCGGATTTTTGCTCATATCTCCGTTATTTATGGACGGATTATGCTGATTTTAAATAGCAAAATTCTCGAAAGTATGTCTAACAGAATTGTTGAAGATTTGGATCCCGGAGATATCTGGGGCCTTCAGAAAATTGATTTCAACAGACAGACAGACGGACAGACAGACGGCCATGGCTTAATCGACTCCGCTATCTATAAGGATCCAGAATATATATACTTTATAGCAGGGGTGCCCACAAGTTCCTTATGGAAGAGTAAAAACCAATACATTTAAAGAAAAGCTACTTTTTATTCAATATTTGTTGTTGCTAAAACCAATTCATACAAAGAAAAAGAAAAAAAAACTCACTTTCAACAAAAACAAAATCTACATGGATGATCGCAGTCGTCAATGTTTACCAGCTAAGCATACGAAACTGTTGTTGCTTTCAACATGCGTGTATTCAGTGAAGAACGACAAAAAAATAATAAGACAAAGTTGTTTGTGTATTTTGTATTGCTAGTGCTGAGTGCTCTAGTGAGTATACAAAACACACAGCCTATAGCTAAGAGCAATTACAAAAACAAAAGAGTACCAAGAGTATAGGGCTTGGGCATGACTGCTTTATAGGGTCGGAAAATTATATTGTGGAAATTACAAACGGAATGACAAACTTATATATACCCTTCTCACGAAGGTGAAGGGTATAAAAATACAACTGAAATTTATATTTATATTATATAGTAGGTCAAAATAAAAATACGAAAGTACATAAATGGGTTTTTCAATGTTGTTTTGGAAAATTTTACAATATTTAGTTTACAAAATTATTGGCCATAAAATGCCAATAATTTTCATGGAATTAAAAATGTTATGTTTTTCACATATTTTTAATATTACCTGACATAGGTACAACCGCTGGAATATTATTAAGTCCCCTTTTACAATGCAGAAATTGAAAGGCAGACAGACGAAGTTTGTGGGCCAGGGGTTGAAGAGGTAGAGTGTGTAATAATATTTATTAAAAAATTCATTCCAATTATAAATTTATTTTTTCTGTGTTACACTTTATTATCTTCTATCTATATATATAAAAATGGATGTTTGTATGTGGGTATGTATGTATGTTCCGAATAAACTCAAAAACGGCTGGACCGATTTTGATGAAATTTTCAGGGAATCTTCAGAATAGTCTACCGGGTAACACTGTATGGTCAGATTTTTGATTTTCGGGCGGAGGGGCGTGGCATTATCAATTTTTACATTATACCGCTAATACCATCTATATATATAAAAAACTTCTTTACCGATTTTGATGAAATTTTCACTGTAAAGTCATATATATAAATACTTTTTCTTTATTTCCAACGTTCAAACAGGGACAATTTTCATTTTGTTGCTTAACATCATTCTAAAAATTAATGATTTGGTGTAAGCGAAAAAAGGAATACATTCCATTCTTTTATATTATCAATCGATGATAAACAATTTTGTTTACTCTTGCAAATTAGGTGCATGATTAAAAAATTTCCATATGAAATCTATTAAAAAAATAATATTTTGAATAACTCTCCGCATATCACTTTTAATAAAAAATAACGGTTTTATTCAAATTAAATTTGTTTTCGAAAGGGCATCTACGTCTAGAGTCGCAGAAACGGGAAGAGATCGAGAATCACGGCTTCAGCAAATGCGTCGCAGTGCATCTTCATCGAGTGCTGCAGAAACACCTCAACAGCATATAGTTGTTTGCTCCCGAATGGCTCGATCAAGAGAAAGAATCGATTTAAAGTTGCCCGGATTTTATTACAATAAGTATGATGACTACAGGAATCACAAGGATGTACTAATTGGCGCAATGAACAAACATTACTTACATTGCAGCATTTTGAAGTTCCCTAAGGAATCCCCGGGAATGTGCTGTTCGAACGGTAAAGTTATTCTGCCATCAGTTATTGAGCCGTCTGAGCTGCTACTAAGTTACATTTCCGGCGTTACATTTCAACTGAAAGCTTTTATTTAACAATGCCCACAGATATGTTACAGTTTTAAAGCACTGTTACTTGCTGTACTATTCTACTTTTAAATCAGCCGTTAAAATCGTTATATTTGAATTCAAGTACAATTTCGTAACACTGCCCCCCCCCATATGCAGCTAGTCGTTCTAGATGTTCGACCTTAATTCCCGATATCAGTCTTCCACATTTCCGTATTCTATAAACCATGTCGTCCAATTTCTTAACTGCCCTATGTGGTCCTTTGCAGTGATTCCTTAATTAGGATGACAAACCCTTATTACTTTGTGAGCTATATCTGGTTTTCATTTGGTCATTTATCATTTTAATTCGGCTCCGAACGAGTTCATGCATTTCTTTTTCTGCTGAAGCACCTTCACCCATCTTGGAACCCGGCCTGATGATCTTTTCTCTGCGGGACAGACCTATCTCTCTAACAGGAACCATTCTGTCGTTGCACTGTTCAACGAGGGCCTCCATTGTTACATGGCCACTTCTCACATCCGCTGGTTCCAACACCAACAAACCATTGTCTATACAATCCTCCACTTCCTCACGGGCCCACACCAAATCCTCTGACTGCGGTGGCAACCTTTTGTGCTCAACGAAAACTAACTTTATTACTTGAGACTTGCTCTCATATCCGACGTCAAGGGGTATTTTAACATTTCGCCAATTCATGACTTTTTGTCCCATATCCAAAGTAATCATGAAGTCTGCACCAATGATTACTTCGTCCACAATATCGGCAACAACAAAGACATGATTTACGCTAATGCCACCAATAGTTAGTTTCACATTAACTTTACCATGGACAGTGGCAGGCTCTCCAGTAGCGGTGCGTAGACTTACATTGCAAATTGGTTCCATCGATTTCTTTACTAAATCTGTTCTGACGATAGACTGCGACGCTCCCGTGTCCATAGTAAGGATGTGCTTCCGACCGTTGATGTACCCACTAGCAGTAAGATTGTTATTTTCCTGCTGCAGTACTGATATGGAGATGGTAGGGCCATCAGGTGTGGGTGTCAGATCCTGTCCCACAGTGCTAGCTCGCTTTAAAGGTGGCTTCTGTAATACTTGATGATTCGCCAGCTGGTTATTTCTTGATGGTGAAACATATCTGATTCGCTTTCTTGGTGCTCTGCAGTTTCGCTGAATGTGACCCATTTTTCCACAGTTATAACATTTAACTTTGGCTTTAGTTTGTCTTTTACTTAAAGCCTTTAAAACTGCCTCTTTTAATTCCTTTAATTCGTTGACCATACTTCTATCATTTTCAGCGACAACCTCGATTTTCCGCACATTACACACCTGGGGCTTTGAAATTATCTTTGCAGTTTCTTGTACCAGCGCGAATGAGACGGTTTCAAAGAATGATGACTTTGGTGTGGCACATACCGCATATTTTATCTCTGGATCGCGAATACCATTCACAAATGCCTCTATCTTCAAATGCTTCAAAATCGGATGGTTCTCCCCTGGATAAATAAGCTGTAGCAAACGCTCGATTTCCATCGCAAAATCTTGTAGCGTCTCATTGGCATTCTGCACTCTACCACGCAATTCCATTCGGTATAATTCTTTTTTATGTTCGCCACCGTACTTACGTTTTAGCGCCTCCATTATGTCATCATAACAATTTCTGTTGCTTGCTGGCACGCTGCATTCCCTTTTAAGGCCAAAATCAATTCTATAGCTTTTTCTTCATTGTTCCACATGTTTCTAATGGCAACTGTATCAAACTGGAATTTGAACACATTAAATGGTGTAGTGCCATCAAAACTAGGGGCCTTTATTCTGCTAGATGCTTCTGAAATAACTCGCACCGGTCCATCTTGGCATTGAAGATTATTAACTTTTATTTCTAGGTCATGCAGTTTTTGATCAACACCATTTTCTAAATCTGACACCTTCTTGTCAATACCATCCACTCTGCTGTTAAAAGCTTCAGACATTTCCTGAATTTTCTCTTCTGTGACTCTAGATGATTCTTGAAATTTCGCTTCCATTTCAGCTAGGAGTTTCTCGTTGTTGGCTTGAACTTCAGCTAATAATTTTTCATTGTTGACTCTAGAAGTTTCTTGAACTTCAGCTAACAGCTTCTCGTTGTTTACTTGAGTTTTTTCTAAGATGGTTCTAGAATTTTCGTTCAATTTCGCTTCCAGGTTCTCGTTGTTTACTTTAGAAGTTTCTTGAACTTCTTTAAATTTCTCCATCATAACAGCAAACATTGTGGATAAATCCATGCTGCTTGTTGTTGCACGGGTAGAAACTTCCATTTCTTCCTTATACACAAATTCGTAATCACCGATGTCAATATCACGCCGCTTGAATTCGTCTATCAGCCTCTTCTGCAATTCTGCCTTGTTACCTGCTGTTGGTAGCTCCAACTTACTCAATTCTTTCTTGAGTTGTTCAACTTTTAGTTCCTCAAACTTCATGCTTATTAATTTGCAATCCCACTTCTGACACCAATTGTTACGTTTTAACCTTCTCAAAACGTTTGGTTTATTTCCTTTAAATAAACCGGATTCTTTTGATTGCAAATAAAAGCCGTTTAGTAGTTTAAAAATTGTAACAACTCTTTATTTATTTAAAATGTACAACAACCACAGAATTAAATAGTCACTCAATGTTTTTTATACAGGTTTATAAATTCTCAGAATTACTTGAAAAACACAACACACTTTAAGGCACTTAGATGATGTTTATTCGAAAAGCGTCTCTGATAAACTCACTAACAACTGCAACCTCTGCCACTATTTATAACACTGCCATCTGCACTCTAGATTGCTCTTTAACTGTCAAAGTTCGAATATTCTAGATCATACGCCATCTGTGGTGTACTTTCTACAATGTTCTTTATCTGAATATTCGAAATCGAATACAGCGTTGCCAACTTACAATCAAATCAACTGAAAGCTTTTATTTAATAATGCCCAAAGATATGTTACAGTTTTACAGCACTGTTATTTGAAAGCATTATGCTACTTTTAAATCAGCCGTTAAAATCGTTATATTTGAATTCAAGTACAATTTCGTAACAATATGTATGTACATTGCACACTTTCAGCGTACAGCATCCTAAATTTATCAAGAACACAAAAAACAACAACAACGCCAAACGAAAAAAAACACCAAAAGAAAAAACAAAATACCCAAGGCAATGAAACCAACACACTTCCAAACATACGTTTAATTGTATAAAAAACAACAACAACGCCAAAAGAAACAAAACACAAAAGAAAAACAAAATACGCAAAGCATGCACATCCAAACATACGTTTTGTTGCTTTTTTGTCAAAAAAACCAACACACAACCAAACAAACGTTTAGTTGTATAAAAAACAACAACGCCAAAAGAAACAAAATACGCAAAGCGTGCACATCCAAACATAGGTTTTGTTGCGTTTTTGTCAAAGCATGCAATACATTGTGTTTTTTGATGAAATTTTCAGAGGTTGTCTCGGATTTTTGCTCATATCTCCGTTATTTATGGACGGATTATGCTGATTTTAAATAGCAAAATTCTCGAAAGTATGTCTAACAGAATTGTTGAAGATTTGGATCCCGGAGATATCTGGGGCCTTCAGAAAATTGATTTCAACAGACAGACAGACGGACAGACAGACGGCCATGGCTTAATCGACTCCGCTATCTATAAGGATCCAGAATATATATACTTTATAGCAGGGGTGCCCACAAGTTCCTTATGGAAGAGTAAAAACCAATACATTTAAAGAAAAGCTACTTTTTATTCAATATTTGTTGTTGCTAAAACCAATTCATACAAAGAAAAAGAAAAAAAAACTCACTTTCAACAAAAACAAAATCTACATGGATGATCGCAGTCGTCAATGTTTACCAGCTAAGCATACGAAACTGTTGTTGCTTTCAACATGCGTGTATTCAGTGAAGAACGACAAAAAAATAATAAGACAAAGTTGTTTGTGTATTTTGTATTGCTAGTGCTGAGTGCTCTAGTGAGTATACAAAACACACAGCCTATAGCTAAGAGCAATTACAAAAACAAAAGAGTACCAAGAGTATAGGGCTTGGGCATGACTGCTTTATAGGGTCGGAAAATTATATTGTGGAAATTACAAACGGAATGACAAACTTATATATACCCTTCTCACGAAGGTGAAGGGTATAAAAATACAACTGAAATTTATATTTATATTATATAGTAGGTCAAAATAAAAATACGAAAGTACATAAATGGGTTTTTCAATGTTGTTTTGGAAAATTTTACAATATTTAGTTTACAAAATTATTGGCCATAAAATGCCAATAATTTTCATGGAATTAAAAATGTTATGTTTTTCACATATTTTTAATATTACCTGACATAGGTACAACCGCTGGAATATTATTAAGTCCCCTTTTACAATGCAGAAATTGAAAGGCAGACAGACGAAGTTTGTGGGCCAGGGGTTGAAGAGGTAGAGTGTGTAATAATATTTATTAAAAAATTCATTCCAATTATAAATTTATTTTTTCTGTGTTACACTTTATTATCTTCTATCTATATATATAAAAATGGATGTTTGTATGTGGGTATGTATGTATGTTCCGAATAAACTCAAAAACGGCTGGACCGATTTTGATGAAATTTTCAGGGAATCTTCAGAATAGTCTACCGGGTAACACTGTATGGTCAGATTTTTGATTTTCGGGCGGAGGGGCGTGGCATTATCAATTTTTACATTATACCGCTAATACCATCTATATATATAAAAAACTTCTTTACCGATTTTGATGAAATTTTCACTGTAAAGTCATATATATAAATACTTTTTCTTTATTTCCAACGTTCAAACAGGGACAATTTTCATTTTGTTGCTTAACATCATTCTAAAAATTAATGATTTGGTGTAAGCGAAAAAAGGAATACATTCCATTCTTTTATATTATCAATCGATGATAAACAATTTTGTTTACTCTTGCAAATTAGGTGCATGATTAAAAAATTTCCATATGAAATCTATTAAAAAAATAATATTTTGAATAACTCTCCGCATATCACTTTTAATAAAAAATAACGGTTTTATTCAAATTAAATTTGTTTTCGAAAGGGCATCTACGTCTAGAGTCGCAGAAACGGGAAGAGATCGAGAATCACGGCTTCAGCAAATGCGTCGCAGTGCATCTTCATCGAGTGCTGCAGAAACACCTCAACAGCATATAGTTGTTTGCTCCCGAATGGCTCGATCAAGAGAAAGAATCGATTTAAAGTTGCCCGGATTTTATTACAATAAGTATGATGACTACAGGAATCACAAGGATGTACTAATTGGCGCAATGAACAAACATTACTTACATTGCAGCATTTTGAAGTTCCCTAAGGAATCCCCGGGAATGTGCTGTTCGAACGGTAAAGTTATTCTGCCATCAGTTATTGAGCCGTCTGAGCTGCTACTAAGTTACATTTCCGGCGCGAATCCTATTTCCAAACACTTCCTTCAAAATATCCAAAAGTACAACACATGCTTTCAAATGACATCGGATTGATCCCTCCACAAATTAGATTTCATTTCCGGACTTCTGACAAATGCAAATGAATTTTCAAGATGTTGTCGACAAAGTATTCCCAAGTCTTACAACGAACTACAACAATTCGGATTGTCTGTGGGAACATTCAAATTTGGCACAACAAATTATGATGTTAACAAGATCAATAAGCAAATACAATTGAAACTGCCTGGCAAAACAATAAAATACAAATAGATTGACACAGTAATGAACGAAGAACAAGCCGTCGATTATCCTACTGAATTTTTGAATTCATTGGATCACCGACTTTGTCCGAAACTGTATATTAAAATCGAGATGCAATATAAAACAGATGTTTTCTAAGGGCCAGCAACGCGGACCGGGTTCAGCTAGTATTTATTTTATTTATATTATTTGTTTTAAATATTTAAAAAAAAATATAATGCTAAATAATAATATTTCTCAGATTTTCACCGCTCAGCAGTTGTGTACAATTTCATTCTGCTTTGCAATTTTATTCTGCCTAACAATGCGACACTTGTTAACATCAATTCAACTCAAACTACCATACTAGTTATAGGCATGACATGGTACAACACAGTTTTCGTGCCGCGGTGACATGGTACAACATGGTTTTCGCGGCGCGATGACATTGAACAACATGATGTGCGCGTCGACACAACAAAACAAAGCATCAAATTTTGAAGTAAGACATTTTTCTACAAAATGTTGTCTTGTGCAGGCCTTTAGTTCTTATCGCTCTTCTGGGTGGGTGAGTGCTGTAGTGTCTCTTCTCCTTAAGCGTATGTGGCCACCATAATTTAAAATATTTCGAGCTAGTGGATTTGGGTGCAGTTCAAGCCTTTTTAAGTATTTTACAGCATATCATAGTTTTTACTAATGGCACATTGAGATCCTTGTGGATATTTTAGTTTTTTACATACCAGGGAGCGGCTGTGATTATTCGAAGAAGTTTATTTTGGTGCCTTTGAATTTTTTCGATATTAGAGGCGGAGGCAGTGTCCCATAACTGAATACCGTAGCACCAGATTGGCTTTCAGATTGAGTTGTAAAGTAGAAGTTTACAGTCGAGACTAAGAACAGAATTTCTTCCAATCAGCCAATTAATTTGAATTGCGTTTAGTTTCATTTGAGTTAATTTTGCTTCTATATGCCATTTCCACGTTAATCGCCGATATAGATGTATACCGAGGTATTTTACATGCAAGTGTTGGGGTATTTGATTATTGATTTTAATTGGGGTGCATGTTTCCCGACGCAATGTGAATGTTATATGTACACATTTTTGCTCATTGACCTTTATCTTCCATTTTTTAAACACTTTTTCAGTTCAAATATATGATCCTGTAAGTAACGAAATGCTTCATGACAGTTTTTGTGTACGCTAAGAAAAGCTGCATCATCAGCAAATGTTGAAGTTTGGGTGTAGTTGTTTGTTGGCATGTCCGAAGTATATATTAAATATAATAGAGGTCCCAGGATGCTGCCTTGTGGGACTCCAGCGTCAATTGGCTGAGGAGAACTTAAAAAATCGCATACATACTATAATAATAAATTTACGACCGACTAAGTAGCTTGTGTAAGTTAACACGAATTCAGTGCATGTTGATAAGAATACAAAACATCAACAAGAACAAACTGCCTCTTCAGCTTATACTAATATATTGCTAAAGAATGACGAAATATAAGTCATAAGACAACACAATAACCAGACGCTGATATAACAACGTAGTTTCAGTTTTTTAGTTTAGTTATTATTAAGACTTGTAATAAATAAATGTATTTTTGAGATACCAAATAAATTTATATTTTATTACTGGCGCCCAACGGGTATTTGAACCATTACCTTCAACTCAGGACTTGAAAAACAACAAATTCGTAGCTGTAACGAGACCAGTGACAACTACAACCTAAAGTTGAAAAAGGAAAACAAAAGGACAACGACTACAAAAATTGTCTTTAACATTGAAGTGGCAGCCGTTATCAGCACAAGCAAGCAGCAAACGTCAGCACCGACGGCTAGATTTAATTAATAATAATTAACAAAATTTATAACATGTAAGTAGAGTGCTTATAAATATTTGTGTCATAATATAAAATAAAAGTGGAAGAAAAAAGTTGTAAAAAATTAGCAATCTCTGTGTGATTATCGATAGTTTTATGAACAGTGAGATAGATATTTTGTTGAAAGAATTTGAAAGTTTGTGTGTTTCGGAAAACTTAAATTTGAAAATGGCTATAACACCTGATCAATTGAAAACCATTGTGGAAAGCGCTGTTAGTAGTGCTCTTGTATTGCAAGAGAGACAGTTTGATGAAAGGTTAAGGGAAATAAAACGGGAGATAACCAGTCTGACTATTAGTGCACCAGAGGTGGAAACATATGAAGGGGCACAAATTAGGGAAGGGGCGGTATGCAAAGAGACCCTTGATATTGTAAAGTCCTTGCCAGATTTTGAAGGTAAACATGAAACATATGTTTCATGGAGAACGGCGGCTCATACCGCATATAAAGTATATGAAGATCATATAGGCAGTTCTACTCATTACCAGGCCCTTGGCATTATAAGAAATAATTGGCTTCCTTCGATACCCCTTTAAATTTTAAGGCTATTATAAATAGGCTTGATTTCACTTACGCTGACAAGCGCCCAATATATTTGATAGAACAAGAATTGTCCACCCTTCGACAGGGAAATATGACACTTCTACAATATTATGATGAAGTGGAAAGAAAGCTCACGCTTCTTACCAATAAAACGATAATGACGTATGATAATACTCTAGCTGCGTCTTTAAATGAAAAGTACAGGCTGGACGCTTTACGGGTGTTTATATCGGGGGCAAGGAAATCTTTAAGTGATGTACTTTTCTCGGCAAGACCGAAAGACCTTCCATCTGCCTTGGCATTGGCTCAAGAAGTTGAGTCGAATCATGAGCGCTATATCTTTGCTAATAATTATGCTAAGAGTATGGAAGATAGGGCTCAACGAAAACACCAAAATAACACAAATTTTGGTAGGGATGGGAATAATACCCAACGGGAAAAAAATCCTCATTTTAACAAGCGCCAGGAACCTGGCGCTAACCATCAACGGAAACAGGAGGCGGAACCGATGGATGTTGACTCATCATCGCGGTTCAAACAGCCCCAACAGTTTCACAATCGGGGGCAACCCCAACCACAGAATGGCATGAATCAGGCGGTAAAAAGGCCAAATAGTGGCACATCAAGATTTACAGGGCAAAATCACCAGAAAATTAATCACTTGGTACAAAATGAGGATACATATGATCAAGGGGATTCTAACTATCAAACAGAGGCAGATGGGGAAGTGGAGAATATTGATAATGAATCTTCGGAATATGATCAAATTAATTTTTTAGACATGACTCCCTGCTTCCGTACATAGAAAGGACGATAGCAGGGAGGGTTATTAAATTGCTGATAGACACAGGTGCGTCAAAAAATTATATTAAACCATTGCAAGAATTAAAACACATAGAACGGGTAGATAAACCGTTTTTGGTAAAGTCGCTTCATGGCTTTAATACAATAGAACAAAAATGCATTATGAATCTTTTCAACATTAACACGATTTTTTTCATTCTGCCCAATCTCACAACGTTCGATGGTATAATCGGACTCGACTTACTAACCAACACAAATTCGAAACTGGATTTCGGAAATAGGGTGCTGGAAACCAATACTGGGTCAGAACCCATTTAGTTTCTTAAGTGCAAAAATGTAAATTTCACAAGGGTAGAAGAAATTCAAGTACCTCAAGAAGTAGCTAAAAATTTTCAGAAAATGGTCATGTGCAGAATGGGTGTCTTTGCTGAACCTGATGGGGCATTGCCCTTCAACACAAATATTGTTGCAACCATTCGCACAGAAAACGAAGATCCTGTATATTCCAAGCTTTATCCCTATCCAATTGGTGTAGCGGATTTTGTGAATAAGGAGATTCGTAACCTTTTAAAAGATGGTATCATCCGACCATCTAGATCACCCTACAATAACCCTGTATGGGTGGTGGACAAAAAAGGAACTGACGAGTTGGGGAATACTAAGAAGCGACTAGTTATAGATTTCAGGAAACTGAATTCTAGAACGATATCTGACAAATATCCTATTCCAAACGTGAATGTTATTTTGTCGAACCTGGGGAAAGCTAGGTATTTTACCACTTTGGACCTCAAGTCGGGATTCCACCAAATTTTACTGGCGGAAAAGGACCGGGAAAAAACCGCTTTTTCGGTCGAAAATGGCAAGTACGAATTTTGTAGACTACCTTTCGGACTAAAAAATGCGCCAAGCATTTTTCAAAGGGCCATCGGCGATGTGCTCAGGGAACAAATAGGAAAGTCTTGTTACGTTTACGTCGATGACGTAATTATTTTTTCGGAAAATATGCAAGACCATGTTGACCACGTCGCATGGGTCTTGGATAGGATGTACGATGCCAATATGCGAGTTTCTCGCGAAAAATCGAATTTCTTTAGGGAAAGGGTAGAGTTTTTGGGCTTTGTGGTATCTCGAGGAGGAATCACAACGAGCACTAATAAGATAGAGGCAATACGGGACTACGAACAGCCTGACTATAAAAGACCGTTTGACTTAACAACTGATGCCTCGGCTTACGGCCTGGGGGCAGTTTTGTCTCAAAACGGGAAACCTATAACCATGATTTCGAGGACTCTTAAGGAAAAAGAGCTAAATTTTGCAACCAATGAGCGCGAATTGCTCGCAATTGTCTGGGCTCTGAAGACGCTTAGAAATTATCTATATGGGGTAAGGGATTTGAATATTTTTACCGACCACCAACCGCTTACGTTTGCGGTTTCAGACCGAAATCCGAACGCAAAAATAAAAAAGTGGAAATCCTTTATCGACGAACACAATGCTCAGATCTTTTATAAACCTGGAAAGGAAAATCACGTTGCAGACGCGCTATCACGGCAAAATATTCATGCCTTACAGAATATCCATGCTTTGCAAAGTGACCACAAGCTAGAAGAAGATGCAAACTCCGACATTGCTACAATTCATAGCGAGATTTCTCTGTCTTATACTATTGAATCTACTGATAAACCTCTAAATTGCTTTCGAAATCAAATAGTAATTGCAGAGGGCACAGAATCACTAACACGAACGTACATTATTATCGGGAAGAAAACCAGACACTCTATTACTTTCTCAGATAGAACAACTCTAATGAAGAGGGTATTTGATGTTGTAAAGGAGGACGTGGTAAACGCAATACATTGCGAACTCCCAGTTTTGGCGTTCATACAGCATGGATTGGTCGAAGCATTTCCCTCGACAACATTTCGTTATGCGAAATATATGGTAACAGATGTTACTAACAGGGATGAACAGAGGGAAATTGTTGTGACAGAGCATAACAGGGCTCATAGAGCAGCCCAGAAGAATACGAAACAGATCCTGGAGGATTATTTTTTCCCAAAAATGACCCATTTGGCGAACGAGGTTGTCGCGAATTGTAAAGTTTGCAAAAAGGCAAAATATAATCGCCATCCACAAAAACAGATACTCGGTGAAACACCTATTCCTTCATGTGTTGGGGAAATTCTACATATAGATATATTTTCCACAGATAAAGTATATTTTTTAACATGTGTAGACAAACTGTCTAAATTTGCACTTGTTCAGCCAATAGCTTCTAGGACTATAGCGGATGTAAAATTACCGATTTTACAACTTATGAATATTTATCATCGCACAAGAACAATATTCTGTGACAATGAACTTTCTCTCAATTCAGAGACAATAAGGTCACTCCTGGCTAATAGTTTTAATGTGCAAATATCAAACGCACCACCACTCCACAGTACCTCAAATGGACAGGTGGAAAGAATACATAATACCCTATTGGAAATTGCCCGTTGTCTTAAGCTTGAGAAATCTATCAATGATACGGTACAATTGGATATCCATAAGGACAATTTAATATAGTGTAGTTTTATTCATTTTGTTTTCTTTTTATTTAACTTAGGATTCTTATGGTGCTACTTCTTGTTGTGGCAGCGACAGCGAAATTGACTGACTATTCCGGTTCGGACTACATTCCTGTATCGGACGGCTATGCCGTAATTTGGCGAGATTTTCAATGCTTGAGGCATACGACGAATATTACAATGTATTCGGAGATGGTTGATGATACGGAAAGCCTTAAGGAACATTTTCCCAGTCACATATGAAGAAGATACTAGACGCAGACATAGGGCACATAAGGACATTGCTGGCCACAATAGATGTTCACCACAGGCACGCAAGAAGCATAAATCTTTTGGGTACGGCCCTTAAGGTAGTCGCTGGCACACCGGACTATGATGATTTTGAAAATTTAAAGTTTAATCAGCGCGAGCTCATTGACAGCGAGAATAGGCAGATTCTCATAAACACGAAAACACAACAGCAAATAAACAACCTTACGGACATAGTCAATTTCATTGTTAGGAACACAAAGGCTAACGTAATTGATAGTGGACATTTGTATGAGACTCTGCTTGCTAGATATAGAATTTTAATTTCTGAGTTGGAAAGCTTAATGCTGTCGATTACCCTCACAAAGATTGGTATAGTTAACCCACAAATTTTAGATTCTATTGATTTGAATACACTGATAAATGAGCACTCTACAAACATAACCGTAGCAGATTTAATGGAAGTTGCTAAAATAAGAGTTTTATTAGATAATAAGTTTTTACATTTCTTAATTAAATATCCAAAACCAGATTTAGTTTGCAAAAAGGTAGCCTTATACCCAGTTCAACATAATAATACAATTCTTCATTTTAATGGGGAAAACAATGTGGCAGACTGTGGAAATCAACTGGTAGCAATCGGAAATTGCAGTACTACACTGACAACATCATTTTGTAAAAAGTTGGCTTATTCAACATGCGCACTACAACTTCATTCTGGTGGTCACGCATACTGCACCACTCGGCCTTCCCATCTCGAACCTCTTACTATTATTGACGAGGGTGTTATCATTATCAACGACAACACTGTTAACATTAGAACAAGTGATGGTATCGAGAAGACTGTCACTGGCACATTTCTGCTTACTTTCAGTGATGAAGCAAAAATTAATCAGACCCCATACAGAAACCAAAAGAATATCACAAAAAAGTTACCAGGATCACCAGCATCCGCTCTTCTCAACATTACGAGTCATCAAACAATATTGAGTTTGCCGCTTCTTAAAAGATTGAACGAAGAAAACTTGCGGCATATTGAGACGATTAAAGAGAAGCTTATAACTGGACCTTTGTTGTTCACCTGTAGTATTTTTGGCATTTTAATTATCGGCTTTGCTTGTTTCGAATTGCACCAGAAGTTTAAGAAGACCCGTCAGCATCACGCTATTCAATCTGCTATTGAAGATCTAAAGAAGTCCGGGGACGCCCTTCACTTAAACGAGGGAGGAGTTAACACGAATTCAGTGCATGTTAATAAGAATACAAAACATCAACAAGAACAAACTGCCTCTTCAGCTTATACTAATATATTGCTAAAGAATGACGAAATATAAGTCATAAGACAACACAATAACCAGACGCTGACACGGCATAAACGGGTATATGGCTATTCGATATAACAACGTAGTTTGAGTTTTTTAGTTTAGTTATTATTAAGACTTGGAATAAATAAATGTATTTTTGAGATACCAAATAAATTTATATTTTATTACTTGTATGGTTGCTGGTAAATTTAGCTTCAATTTATGTAATAAACCTTCATGCCAGACTTTATCAAAAGCTTGCGAAACATCGATGAAGAGTGCTGAGCAATATTTTTTTCTTCAAAAGCTTGTCTTTTAACATTTACTATTCTATGAGTTTGTTCAATTGTGCCATGTTTTCTTCTAAAACCGAATTGATGGTTTGGAATAGATCTATTTTCATTTCAAATCGGTGTTAATTTTGACACAAATAGTTTCCCAAATAGCTTTGATATATATGGTAATAAGCTAATAGGCCTATATGACTCAACTTTTGTATGATCTTTTCCTGGCTTTGGTATCATGGTGACTAAGGAAACCTTCCATTATCGAGGGTAGTATTCGAGACATAAAATAGCATTAAAAATAAAAAAAATAATTTTCTTTGCTATGCGAGGTAGCTCCAAAAGCATTTTATTACTGATCTTATCGATACCAAGTGCCTTCTTAGTGTTTAAGTCACGAATAGCTTTTTCTAATTCTCTTAACCCAAATCTTAGAGGAATAGGTGCTCAATCATTACAGGCGGTAACTCGACTGCTATATCGTGAGATATATTTGGGGTAAATACGTTTTTCAAATGATTAACAAATAGTATTCCTTTTTCAATATCGTTTCTTGCCAAACTTCCATTCAAGTTTCTTAATGGTGGTTTAGAGATAACTGGCCTTTTGAGATTTTTAGCTGCACGCCATAATGATAAGTCTTATTGCGGAGTTGCATTAAGTTCCTTAAGATATTTTTCCAGGGAAGCCGTTTTCTGAGACTGCAGTAACTTTCTTAGCCCTTTTCTGCATTCTATTGAGGGGAGCTGTACAATTGTCATTCTCTTCGAACTCTCCTTTTTCAGTCAAGAGCCGCTCGACATCCGTAGGATATATTTTATTACTAGCTGACCCGACAGACGTTGTCCTGTCCAAGCATCAACAGCATACATGTAAATCAATGAACATATTTTGAGTTTTTATATAAGTAACTAGCTGTCCCGACAAACGTTGTTCTGCCATAGCTCACACAAAG
Organism: Calliphora vicina; assembly: GCF_958450345.1. Classification (NCBI taxonomy): domain Eukaryota; kingdom Metazoa; phylum Arthropoda; class Insecta; order Diptera; family Calliphoridae; genus Calliphora; species Calliphora vicina. Next base: position 84,085,894 of record NC_088781.1, on the reverse strand, counting down.
TTTGAAGACTCCCACTATAATAGTACTCCAGATATGCAATAATAAATGTTTATTTTGTAGGGGAGGTGCCATGCCCATTGTTCCTATATAGGTCAATTGTGAATGTAAACCATCCAGGGACCCACTCAAACACACACAACAAATTTCATCGAAATCGGCCCAGCCGTTAAGGTGGAGTTACTAACACACGTACAGAAGAATTATATATATAAAGATAGAATTTTGGTCTGAAATATGAGTGATCATAGATTTAGCACTTTTTCTTGATTAAACGCTTATTGGCCAAGTTATTAGCGAATTTAGATATTTTGAGTTTTTATATAAAAATTTGAGTTTTGTTCAGAAATATGAGTGATCACAGATCGCGCTGCTTTTCTTCATTAAACGCTTATTGGCCAAGTTATTAGCGATTAGAATACTTTGAGTTTTTATATAAAAAATCGATTTTTGTTCTGAAATATGAGTGATCACAGATCGAGGTCCTTTTCTTGATTAAACTCTTATTGGCCAAGTTATTAGCGAAATTAGATATTTTGAGTTTTTATATAAAAAATCCATTTTTGTTCTGAAATATGAGTGATTAGTGTTTATAAACCGGTTAACCGAAAAACCGGGTTTTCTTCGAAATCTCGGTTTTTTGCGAACCGGTTAATTTAAAATGTTGATTTTCGGTTCGGTTTATCCGGTTTTTATGACTCGGTTAACCGGTTTTTAAAATTTGGGACTAAAATTAATAAATCTCATGTTTTTGTGCATTTTTAATATTCATTGTGTAGTCATTATTGGTCTGATTTGAAACCTAAAATGCTGATTAACAATACAAACCTCTTTATATTAAGTTTAGGCTAAATCTTACTAATGATTCATTGAAAACTTAATGATGATTTTACCAAACGTTAAATTGAATTCGATGTGCATACCTTCTTTCAATAAATTTGACTTCATTAGTGTGTTTTGTTCTTAAAATTTTAATTTATTAATCATTTCGTTAGCTTTTCAGAAATATTACAGGAGATACAAAAACCTTTCTAAAATCCATGATTTGAAATATTTATACCCTACACCACCATAGTGGGGAGGGTATAATTTTGAAATCTGATAATGGAGTTTTATTAATTGTTTGGTATGATTTATAATGAAAATAATCACAGCTAAGAAGAAGTGCATTTGCATTTTATAGGTCCTTTTTTGGGACTTGTAACATTTTCTGTTTCATATCAGAAAGTCGAGGTGATAATAAATTTCTAAATTATCAAATATTTAATTAAAAAATTGATTTACAATTTTCGGTTCAAATTTAATGAATAAACCAATAATTAAAACAAGTATTATATATTTAGTAACATATTTATACTCAATTCCATTTGAATGAGACAATAAATATGAAATTTTCACAAAATAAAATGGACTTAGCACTTTTGTATATTTATAGTTATTTAATATTAACCATTTCTGACTACTAAAAACTACAAATTTTAAAGCTGTATATACTTTATTGGACATTTTATGTATTCTAAACATATATGACGGTTAACCCGTTTAACCGGTTTTTTCGAAGTCGGTTAACCGACAAAACCGGTTTTTTAAAAAGGCCAATTTTCGGTTAACTGACAAGCCGGTTTTTTTAAAAGTCGGTTTTCTATAAACATTATGAGTGATCACAGATCGAGTTCCTTTTCTTGATTAAACGCTTATTGGCCAAGTTAATAGCGAATTTAAATATTTTGAGTTTTTATATAAAAAATCGATTTTTGTTCTGATCGAGCTCCTTTTCTTGATTAAACGCATATTGGCCAAGTTATTAGCGAAATTAGATATTTTGAGTTTTTATATAAAAAATACATTTTTGTTCTGAAATATGAGTGATCACAGATCGAGCTCCATTTCTTGATTAAACGCTTATTGGCCAAGTTATTAACGAATTTAGATATTTTGGGTTTTTATATAAAAAATCTATTTTTGTTCCGAAATATGAGTGATCACATATTGAGCAGCTTTTCTTGATTAAACGCTTATTGGCCATGTTAATAACGATTTTAGATATTGTGAGTTTTTATATAAAAAATCGATTTTTGGCCAACGAAAATACTTAGAAGCACTCATCGTTTCTCGGATGGACCTAATGGGTGGTTAGAAATTAAATGGGGGAAACCTGGAACTGGAATTCCTTGTTTCCGCCGATGAAATTTCATTGACGATTGATTCCAAGTATATGCCAAGATATTAGCATTTCGGAGTATAGCAGGTTCGGGCAAATTTATCATTTCGGCACATATAAAAAAATCTGGTCAATGTTGTAGATGGCGGTCGATCAACTATTTTCCAGATGCCATGTCACTACCATTGGTCACATATTTAAAACATTTGATAAGTGGTCGTATCAAAAATAGCCAAATCGGTCCAGGCGTTCTGCAATTTTAGTTATATCGAAAAAAAGTGGTCGTGGTAAATTTTTCTTACGAATTTTACTACGAATATTTAAAAAAAATTAGCCGATTTTAGATAAATCGAAAACAGTTGACGTGGTCAATTTTTCCTTCAGTAAAAACATAAATTGGATAACTACGAACATTTAAGCAAAAAATTAGCCAAATCGGTATAGCCGTTTTCAGATTTTAGATAAATCGAAAAAAGTGGACGTAAAAGTTTGCGTGGTAAATTTTTCGTTCCGTAAAAACCTAAGTTGGACTATGACCAACATTAAAAAATTGTCTGAAGCGATCTGGCCGTTCTCAACTGATGCAACTGATCCAACGAACGACAATTGATTTTTATTTATATAGATTTTTGATTTTTTTTGGGGGTTATGCTTGAATGTTGAACAGCTAGTTTAAGATGCCTTGAAAAACACCAACAAAATGGCACTAACAAAAAACAGAAAAAATTGTTTTATTTTGCTTGTTCAATTAACAAGTTATCGAATATGACTTTCCTTTTTTATTATTTGTTGTTTTTCTATTTAGGGGTTTTTACAATATTTTTAATTCCAATTACAATTTAATTATTTCAAAATTTAAGTTCAAAAACACTAGTTAACAACTTTACAAATCAAAGTATTAACAAGCTATGGAAACGATTCGCCAATTTACAACAACAAAAGTTTATATGTATTTTATATACAAAAACTCAACGACAATAATTTGATTATGGCACCTTATTACGCCAATCATGAATATATTGAGAAAAGTCTTCAAACCGGATATGTACCACCAGAGGCGTTTTTATACCTAGATAGAAATGGTTTTATACAAAACGAAATTGGCATTCCTATATTCTACCATGTTTATAGACGAGCCACTACAAAAAATATTTATGAAAACCAACTGACAGCGGACAATAGCAGATTTGATACTAGTATATTTTCAGAGGATATAAATCTTAATATTAATGGAAAGTATTGGTGGCTCACTTAATAATTTCCATTCTCTTGTTTTATCCCTTAACTATATTTTTTTTATCTTTTTGTAATATAAAAGTAAGGATTTTTTTGCCATTTTTTCTTTACAATAAGTTGTATAAATTAAAATTTTTTTTTTGTTAAACTTACATAATTATATAATATTAAAATGATAGTATTAATGTATATAATATACTTGAGATCCCGTTTATGAGACAGTGTATATAAATTAATTTAAGTATTACTATTTGTTTATTTATAGTTTAAGAATGTATATAAATTTTGGTTAAATAAACATTATATAAAAAAAAAAAAAAAAAAAAAAAAAAACTCAACGAAAATATCTTAAAAAGTAATATACATTAATCTGACATTTTCGCTTCCAGATGTCGTCTGTCATCAGATTTAGGATAAAATAGTCCTAAATAGGGAAAGCCAAGGATGGGAGTACCAATGCCATTCATTCAAACTTGAACATCTCGGCGGCCTTGCAGTACTGCAACTCAGAACTGTATCAAAAAAAAAAAATACTAAAACAAAAAAAGAATTCAAATATCAATTATATTTCAAAAAAGAATTCAAGATATAAAATATCTTCAAATCAAAAAACTTCAAAAGCAGTACTCAATTCGATCAAAAAATTTATAAAGTTATGTTGTTGATGTATCACGATCTATTTTGTCGGCTGACTGTCCCTCGAACCATTAGGAACTATAGCTTGAGACGAACTTGGTCTCTAGATAACCAGACTCACTAGACGAACGAGGTCTGCTGGCAGAGACTTGGGACGAAGAGGTCCCTTGATCTTTAGGTTGGCGGACGAACTAAGTCCTTCAACAAAAATATCATTATCTTATGGGCAAACGAACTTGGTTTATACCTGACTAATGAAATACCTTGTACTCCGATAAGTACGCCAGGTGTGGTCGTGGTTCTGCTAGTCATCAATTCCAATTTTTCGTAATCCAATGTGCTGCTCATGCACTGCAAAAAAACAAATCTTAAAAACAATTAATGTATGGGAAGAACTACGAGCTTCTCCACTGGTATAGTAGGTTAGACCCATGTCTGTTTTCAATTCAACAATACTTGTATGTTCATCTTGACCCATATAGGCTTTGATAACATGACCTAACTACCATTTATTGATCAAAAAATTATCGTCTCGATATAAAACTATGTCATCGATTTTCTAATTATGATGTACAAATCTATTTTGTTGTTGAATGTTCTTAATAAAATGTTTCCTCCATATAGATTAGTTTTCCGAAGCAATTACCTTTTTCCGACGATTATTATTTAAGGCATTTTCTTCTTCTTGTGATATTTTAGGATCATATTTTGATTTAGAACATTCCAAACTATTTTTTATTTGTTTATTCGAACTTATTTTTGAGAAAAATGTTCGAACATTCGATTTGTTTCTTCTTGAAGGCACGGGACCAAAAAAATATCCATCCAAAATGGCTCTCATGGGCTATAATGTCCCCTATCACCTTCTGCCTTGAACCGTCTGTCATTATTTTTGGATAAAAATCAACTCCAATCAAAATATCCACTGGTCGAAAAATTCGGATCTGCCTATTGAAAATCTAATGAAAAACTTAGATTTGAAACATCAATAGTTTCAATTGGTAAATTACCAGTTAATTTCGGTAGTACAAAAGCCGACATATTCAATTTAATATATCTATTGATAGGAGAACCCAATGTCAGGTCACATTCTTTTAAAGCAGGACCAGGTGTTGCGTCATTTAGTGCCGATATGCACACATTTGTCGCTCTTGTTGGCAAATTCAACCTATTTTGAAGTTTCTGCGAAATAAAACTAGTTTGTGAGCCTGGATCTATAACCGCTCTAGCCGGAAAAATTTCACCACGAGATATGATATTTATCGAACAATATATTCTTTGTAGACGTAGCAAAACAACTTTGTACCGTAGTATTTCCTGATACAGAAGGAATATCATCAGTACTTCGATTGGTACTTTCTGGTACAGATCAATTAACATATTTGTGAAGAAGAGTATGCTGTTTAAGATAACACTTTGAACCACTAGAATTACTCTTACGCTCACTCAACATATGGCCTTCATTCAAACAGTTAATGCAAAGTTTCCGGGTTTTAACAAATAAAAATCTTCCAGCCTGATACTTATTCAGAAACTTACGACAATTATTTAAAGGATGATTCTTCGAACAAATCGGGCAAGATTTTTCGGAAACTTGAGTTTGGTAGACTCTAATAGCTGCAATCTTTTGTCTAGAAGAATTCGATTTCTCAGCATTTATATTGGTTTCTATTTTATTACCACTAGGAATATTCGATATAGTTTCCAATGATTGAAAACGTCCAGTAAGAAACTCATCAAGATCTTTCCAAAGTGGAATTTCCATTTTGCACTTAACTGTTTGTTCCCACAATGACAAGGTATGAAAAGGCAATGACGCAATATTGATCTTATACATACGAAGTGTCGAAATACAATTAATAATATCCCGTTGCAGCATCTTTATTTCTACGCCGCTTTCCGACTTTACGGGAACCAAATTAAATAAAACCTTCAATTGGTCATGAACTAAAATTCTTTTATTTTCATACCTGTCACGTAAGTTGTGACGACAAAAGTCGTATTGTATTGAATTTAAGTTATTTTGTGATTTGATTTTGTTTTGTATTGAAATAATTTTATTTTGATTAAATTTAAGTAAGAGATAAACTGTTTTAATTGTAACGTTCTTTTAGTTTAATCAGCGCCATCTAGTTGTCAGTTGTCCTGTTATATATGTATTCATACGTTGTAAATACGACCCTACTCACTGATGAAATAGTAACAATACACAAAAAAATAACTATGGGTTTGAGAGTATATAAGGCAGGTAATTGATGAGTAGAAGTTCAGTCTGCTAGCTGGTGGCCAAGCGGTAAGAACAACTGGTGAGGAGATTAAATCTCCCCAATTGTTTAAACTTTTTGACTACTTTAAAAGAGACTAGTGTACAGATACCTCTACCATATGCCACCATCGCCTGTAACACTCGAGGTTAGACTTCGATGTTGGGTATTCCTAATAGTACCTTTTACCGTAGCTTAGAAAGCATCATCGTGCTAAAGGAGATTATATCTTCACACGATATACATTTTCACCGTGCTAACCATTTAGTAGTATAAGTGTTGGTAATATAAGTGTGATTAATTAATAAACCTACGATTTATAACGTTTATAAAAAATTCGGTGTTTTATTTCAATATAACACATAAAAACGACCCTGAACTCCGCTGAGTCTACTCCAGCAACCAGCGGAAAACCGTGTCATTACATTGGCGCCCGAGCAGGGACCTTAAAGTGTCCAACAACCTAAAAGTGTCTAACAACCATGCTGCGAACTTCCTGGGTATACTCCCTAAAACGGGAGGAACTTGTAAACTACCTAACCCAGTTTGGAAAAGATGCCCCAGGAACCGTAGAGGAACTACGAAAAAAATTTGCCAAATTCGTGGCTATCGAGCACTCTGAGGAGGAGATGAAAGATCTGTTGGAATTACAACAGAAACATGAGTCTACCAATAATGCATCGCCTTCTGTAAGACTTCAGATTCCCTTTCATCCCCCAACCATATTGCCAGCTTCACCAGTAAAAGATGAAGTCAGTAATAAAGAAATGGATTCTACAGTTATAGCCAAGCAAGTTCAGCCTGTAAACCAGTTGAATAGTGAAAATCGAGTTGTGGTAATAGATTTGGTCAGAAAATGGGGTCTAAAATACGAGGGAGGCAAAGATCCACTAGGCTTTATAGAGCGTGCGGAAGAATTGTCTGATATGTACAATGTTGATTTAGACCAGCTACCTCGAGTGATGCCAGAATTTTTTTGGAGATAAAGCACTAATTTGGTTTCGGAACAACAACAAACATTGGGAAAGGTGGACAATGTTTAAAAAAGATTTCTATTTCTAGAGGACGAGATCCGCAAACGCACCCAGCGTTCACGTGAAACATTCAAGGAATACGTGCTTGCACTTCAAGATTTAATGCGACACTCAAATTTGGCTGAAGATGAAAAAATTGAGAGAATCTTCAGAAACGCCCATCCGGACTATCAATGGTACATTCGAAGGAAGGATTTCAGTACATTAAATCAGTTAATATAGCTAGCAGATGACTTAGAAAGCATTCCTACTCATTCGCAACACGGGAGTGGAGAACATCATCGAATGATGACCACAAAAATAGACCATGAAGTACCTCAACTTAATGAAGGATGTCATGGAAATAAACATATAAACAATCAAACACGTTTAATATGGGAAGAGGAAAAACTAATGGCATATATTTTAGTAGAACGTCAGCTAATTAGCTCGATAATCGATACCGGAGCGACGAGAAGCTTCATAACACCAAAACAAGTTGGACGTTTGTCAGAAAAACCTATCTACGTACCTGTAGATATCGATGTCCTTCTAGCGGATGGAACCCCAAGAGTTATTTCTAGAGCGGCAAGATTTAAAGTCACCTTGGGTAACATAACTTGTGAATGCGAATTTTTAATAATGAAGGAAGTAACAGAAGGCATTATCTTAGGGCTGGATCTGCTCAAAAGGTTCAATGCCACCTTTAGCTGTGGAGGCCTCATTGTGGAAAAAAAACAATTAAGTCAACAAGAATCCAGTTATTGTCACAGCAGGCGCATTGAAAAGATAAGCAGTAGCTTTAGAGTACATAAAATTCGGAAAATTGAAACGTCAGATAGCTTTAATGAAACAGAAAATTGAACAGAATTTCCAAAGCAGAAACAGGAAATTAAACACTTTTTAGAGAAAGAGCTGCCAAAAAATATCACTGGACTATCCAATATTGCAAAACACAAAATAGTGATGAAAGACGACCGCCCAATCAAGATAAGGTATGCCCAACGGAATCCTGCAATGCAAGCCATCATAGATGGTGAGGTAAATAAATTAATTGCTCGCGGATGTATAGAACCTTCATGTAGCCCATATATCTTTCCAATCACACTGGTAAAGAAGAAAGACGGAACGTGGCGAACCTATATGGACTTCCGGCAACTAAATCAACGATCTGTGCCTGATGCCTATCCGTTGCCCCGAATTGACTCTATTTTAAATAGACTTCGAAACGCCAAGTTTATAAGCAGTATTGACCTGAAGGATGGCTATTGGCAAATTCCCCTGGAAGAAGAGAGTAAAAAATATACGGCTTTTGCTGTGTCTGGTCGAGGACTGTACCAATGGCGCGTAATGCCTTTTGGATTACATTCTGCCCCTGCAACATTTCAAAGGGCGTTAGATCAAGTCATAGGACCGGAAATGGAACCACACGCTTTCGCCTATTTAGATGACATCATTGTGATCGGAACCACTTTTCAAGAGCATTTAGACAACTTAAAAGAAGTATTTCGGCGTTTAAAGGCAGCAAACCTAAAAATTAATCCAAAAAAGTGTGAATTTTTCAAAACGCAGACGAAATATCTTGGCACTGTGGTGACCCAAGACGGAATCCAGACAGATCCTAACAAGGTGGCGGCCATAAAAGAAATGTCTCCCCCAAAAAGTGTCAAAGAAGTGCGAAGATTTTTGGGAGTCACTTCTTGGTATCGTCGTTTTGTGCCCGATTTTGCAACCATCTGAAAACCAATGATACTACTCTTAAAGAATGGTAAGCACTGGAAGTGGGGAGAAGAACAACAGCAGTCATTTGAGTTAATTAAACGAAAGCTGACAGAGACCCCAGTCCTATCCTGATTTCACTAAACCGTTTGTACTACAGACAGATGCAAGTGACTATGGACTCGGTGCAGTTCTGAAACAACCCTTGGACGACACTGAGAAGGTAATTGCATATGCAAGCCGACATTTAAATGGCGCAGAAAAAAACTACTCTGCAACAGAAAAGGAATGTCTGGCTATAGTTTGGGGAATACGCAAAATGAGGCCCTACTTGGAAGGTTATGAATTTGTAGTAATAACCGACCACTTGTCTTTGAAATGGCTAAACAACATCGACAATCCAACCGGCAGACTAGCTCGATGGGCCCTGGAACTGCAACAATATAAATTCGTTATTCAATACAGAAGAGGAAAACAAAACGTTGTAGCAGATGCGTTATCACGACAGCCTGTGGAAAATATAAACATGATCAAAACATGCGACAACACTTCGTGTTCATGGTTGAAAGCAAAAATCGAGGCAGTACAACAGCACCCCGAAAGTATTCCGATTATTCCGTCATAAATAATCAACTCTACAGACACTTCTCGAGAGATATCAACGATGAGGACAACACTCCGTGGAAATTGTGTGTAGAATCCCCACTTATAGAACGAGTAATTCAAGAAAATCATGACAGTGCAGTCGGTGGGCACCTAGGAATCCGAAAAACTATAAACAAGGTTGCTTCCCGTTATTATTGGCCTAAAATGAGCCGAGACATATGTCGATACGTTCGCCGCTGTGAGTCGTGCCAAAGATACAAAATAACTCAGCCAGTAGGAGAGATGCTCACTCGAATTCCAGAAGAGCCTTGGGCTACCATCTGTGCCGATTTTGTGGGTCCACTCCCAAGAAGTAAACATGGAAATACGATGCTATTTGTATTTTTCGACAACTTCTCCAAATGGTGTGAGTTGATACCATTACGGAAAGCCACGGCAGAGAGCCTCGTGAAAGCTTTTCGAGAACGTATATTGGCTCGGTATGGTGTGCCGAAAGTTATCATCACCGACAATGGCTCCCAGTTTACATCAAGAATTTTTAAAAGGAGTTTGGAAGAGATTGGAGTACATCAACAGTTCACAGTCCCTTACACCCCACAGGAAAATCCAACAGAGAGAGCCAACCGAACCATCAAAACAATTATCCCCCAATTATCAGGTCAGCAACATAACACATGGGACGAATTTCTGCCTGAAGTAATGCTGGCCATTAATACAAGCGTTTCCGAGTCAACAGGATACTCTCCCGCCTACCTTACCCAGGGTCGAGAACCTCGTCTTCCAAAAGCTCTATACGATGAGGTCACAGTGGGTACAGGTGCACGACTCCAAAATCCTAAAGAACGAGTCAATGAATTGAAGAAGATCTTTTGCATTGTGAGAAGATACTTAGCAAAGGCTTCTCAAACCCGGCAACGCCACTATAATTTGCGTCGACGCAGTTGGAAACCAAATATTGGTGACCTAGTCTTAGTTCGTCAGCATACTCTCTCGAATGCAATTAATAGTTTTGCTGCAAAACTCGCACCGAAAATCAAGGGATATGTGTCCCCTGTAATTGTTCAAATCTGTGGAGAGAAGAAAACATACGTACTTAGGGTTACCAGATAACAAAAGTCAAATAACTGGACCATAAGAAAAATTTAACTGTATTTTTAAAAAATAACTGGACAATTTAAAAATGCTCTTATAGTTCAAAAAAGTTAAATTTAAGTTAAGTTTTTTTACAAAAATAAAGAAACGTTAAATTCAGTCCTACATACATATCGTCACCTAAAATGCAAAACAACGTATCATCAAAAAATTCAAAGTTGATTTTATTATTGATTACGATTTACTACATCATATTACATATGTGTAAAACATTTTAAACTTTAACTTTCTAAAATAACCAAATTATAACCAAAGTGCATGATTTTCTTAAACAAAATAACGTTAATGCTTTGAGTAAATAATTAAAAAATAGTATTTTACAATATTTTAGGTAGTTTCCTTATATTGTTTAATAAATTTGTTGCAATAGAATTTTTTTGGCCATCTTTATGAAAATTTAATAAGTACATTTTTTTAATTTAAATATCTTTAAAAACTCCTTTTGTGTTTGATTTTATTTTTTCATACAAATTTATATTGATACGTTATTTATGTTTTAGAAAACATTGTCAAAATAACGTAAGAGGCATATCATAAAAGAAGAGTGTACTTTTTTATAGAATATAAAATTGTTCACGTTCAAAAGGTTAAAGATTAATTTTCGTAGTAATGTAAAAAATATCAAAGATCGCAGTGTTAAAAATTCAAAAAAAAAAAAAACATGGAATATCTTGCGGCAAAAGCAACATGTCGTCAATTATATTTGATATTTCTAAAACTTTGGCAGCTTTGATAAGTTATCCCACTATAAAAGGGATTGTTTTAAATTTAAAAATTAAATTTTGTTGTAAAGTGATTCGTCTCCGAAATCATATCTTTGCTCTAAGTACACACAAAAAAATAATCGAGGCTATATTAACTAAGCTTGCATAGTTAATTTCTTTTTATATGAAAACTAAAAACTAAGTATTATTATCTATGCCAATAGGTAATTCAAACTATACACTTTACCTAAAAACTATGTTAATATAACTATTGAAATTAGTAATTTGATGTTTTGGTGCAAAAGGGTATGTATGAAATTATCTAAAATTTTAGTTATATTAACTAAGAAACTTTGCAAATGCCATTCTTGGGCCCTTGCGCTTAGTTAAATGTATACCATATTTTTAGGAAATATAACCTATGGATTTTTTTGTGTGTACGCAATATTTGATTTGCTTTTAATTGCTTTAAAAAACGTTTACGTTTTGTTCCGAAAGATGAAATCTTTTTTAAAATAGTTACAACTTTGCTTCCATATTTTAACCGATTTTTAAGGCAATTCAAAAGATTACTCACTGTACAGTTCTATAATAGTAAAGAAATCACTTTCTAGGGCTAAATTTATGCATTACGTTATACATAAAAAACAAATATGCCTCTGACAAACCTTCACCCATATATTCTTCATCATCATTATAACAAATTCCCATATGACTTTTCGACAAGCGTTTTGAACCTCTATACTGCTGACCAAGGATATATTAATCGGTTGGTTGCTCGCTAGGTACAAATCACTGTAAGGAAAAAATACAACTGACTATACATTTGCAATCACAATTGAATAAAAAAAATATTTTGCCAAATGAAAGAAATTATTTTTTAACTGGACATATTGTGTTTTAGCTGTAAACTGGACAAGACACAAAAAACTGGACAATCCAGGCCATTCCAGGCCGTCTGACAACCCTATACGTACTGCACCCCTTAGTGACTTAAAACCCTATTATGATAAATCTATATTGACAAAGTTACTAATCTCAGAAAATTTTTGACTGCTGCATTAATTATTTACTTTACCTCTTACAGATCACACGTGGAAATAAAAAGAAAAAAATGGACAACAAACAACAAAAATTTGAAGAAACACGAAAAAAATTTCGTAAAAACATGGAAAAAGAAAAAGCAAAGGTCCGAAAAACCATTTTCTTAGACGAGGATGATATCCCAAGTACCAGCAAGGGGCTTCGTGGTCAAGATGGTTTCAAGAGACGACATGTCATTTCCCCCACCAAGTATTCCAGGCACCAAAGACAAAATCAGTCACCAAAGCGTCCTGCCAAACCAAGAAAGTCGACATACTGTTATAGGATGACGACTCAACAACGAAAAGACCCAGTAATCGTAATTGAGGACTCTCCTCCTAAAAACCTTCCGAAAAACGTTTACGAGGAAGAAAATATGGAGTTGCCACCACCACCAGACTTTGTTACTCCGGAAAATATTGCCGAGGAGGAAGACGAAGTTCCACCGCCACCACCACCTTTTGTGGCAGAAGATCACCCCATAACACAGGACAATTGGGATGACGAGGATACGGAACCACCACCATCGCCAGCTGAGTTGGATGGTGATTTCATTGATTTAGGCAATTTTGAAGATCTTCTTAGTGAATGCGATCTTCCAATAGTGGAGGAAATATACCGCCGGTTTTTCGGAGTGAATGACGACACAATTTGTTTGCGGCCAGCAACTCCACCATCTCTACTCCATCCTAGATCACTATTGTCTTTAGATTGGGAGAATGAAAATTATAACCCACCAAAACCACCGCGACGACAAGGCATTGGGTCCTGGGAGCTAAAAGACAGCCAATATCGCCACTTAGGATTGATCTGCTATGAACGAGCCTTCCGTGTGAGACTTATGATTCCAGTAACCGAGCCAACCGGAGAAATAGGTTACGTTGATCTAGATAAGGAAACACAAACATCCCCTATTCCCAAACCCCCAGTCCGAGACTGGTTTATTCCGCAATCGCCAACACCATTTCCACCCACACGAAGCCCTATTGTACCAAAAACCCCAGGCAGAGACTGGTTCATTCCGTTATTGCCGACACCATATCCACCCTCGCAAAGCCCTAGTTCACAAAAAACCCAAGTCCGCGACTGGTTTACACCATTGCCACAAACCTCACTATCGTCTTCTTCATCATCACCAACCAGATCATTGGCATCAGCAGTATCACCAACCATCATCACTATATCGTCAATAGAATTATCATCACCATCATCAGTCACTTCATCACCTCCATCACTGTCACTAGGCGCAAAACATCATCCAATGGATACAATACCATCACCGCGATTGAATCAGACGTCAGTAGCAACAACAACTCCTCCCATACCAAAAAGTTCGAAAGAATTACATATTGTTACGTTTTAACCTTTTCAAAACGCTGGTTTATTTCCTTTAAATAAACCGGATACTTTTGATTGCAAATAAAGGCCGTTTAGTAGTTTAACAACTAGTTGTAACAACTCTTTATTTCTTTAAAATGTACAACAACAACAGAATTAAATAAAAAACAAATATGCCTCTGACAAACCTTCATCCATATATTCTTCATCATCATTATAACAAATTCCCATATGACTTTTCGACAAGCGTTTTGAACCTCTATACTGCTGACCAAGGATATATTAATCGGTTGGTTGCTCGCTAGGTACAAATCACTGTAAGGAAAAAATACAACTGACTATACATTTGCAATCACAATTGAATAAAAAAAATATTTTGCCAAATGAAAGAAATTATTTTTTAACTGGACATATTGTGTTTTAGCTGTAAACTGGGCAAGACACAAAAAACTGGACAATCCAGGCCATTCCAGGACGTCTGACAACCCTATACGTACTGCACCCCTTAGTGACTTAAAACCCTATTATGATAAATCTATATTGACAAAGTTACTAATCTCAGAAAATTTTTGACTGCTGCATTAATTATTTACTTTACCTCTTACAGATCACACGTGGAAATAAAAAGAAAAAAATGGACAACAAACAACAAAAATTTGAAGAAACACGAAAAAAATTTCGTAAAAACATGGAAAAAGAAAAAGCAAAGGTCCGAAAAACCATTTTCTTAGACGAGGATGATATCCCAAGTACCAGCAAGGGGCTTCGTGGTCAAGATGGTTTCAAGAGACGACATGTCATTTCCCCCACCAAGTATTCCAGGCACCAAAGACAAAATCAGTCACCAAAGCGTCCTGCCAAACCAAGAAAGTCGACATACTGTTATAGGATGACGACTCAACAACGAAAAGACCCAGTAATCGTAATTGAGGACTCTCCTCCTAAAAACCTTCCGAAAAACGTTTACGAGGAAGAAAATATGGAGTTGCCACCACCACCAGACTTTGTTACTCCGGAAAATATTGCCGAGGAGGAAGACGAAGTTCCACCGCCACCACCACCTTTTGTGGCAGAAGATCACCCCATAACACAGGACAATTGGGATGACGAGGATACGGAACCACCACCATCGCCAGCTGAGTTGGATGGTGATTTCATTGATTTAGGCAATTTTGAAGATCTTCTTAGTGAATGCGATCTTCCAATAGTGGAGGAAATATACCGCCGGTTTTTCGGAGTGAATGACGACACAATTTGTTTGCGGCCAGCAACTCCACCATCTCTACTCCATCCTAGATCACTATTGTCTTTAGATTGGGAGAATGAAAATTATAACCCACCAAAACCACCGCGACGACAAGGCATTGGGTCCTGGGAGCTAAAAGACAGCCAATATCGCCACTTAGGATTGATCTGCTATGAACGAGCCTTCCGTGTGAGACTTATGATTCCAGTAACCGAGCCAACCGGAGAAATAGGTTACGTTGATCTAGATAAGGAAACACAAACATCCCCTATTCCCAAACCCCCAGTCCGAGACTGGTTTATTCCGCTATCGCCAACACCATTTCCACCCACACGAAGCCCTATTGTACCAAAAACCCCAGGCAGAGACTGGTTCATTCCGTTATTGCCGACACCATATCCACCCTCGCAAAGCCCTAGTTCACAAAAAACCCAAGTCCGCGACTGGTTTACACCATTGCCACAAACCTCACTATCGTCTTCTTCATCATCACCAACCAGATCATTGGCATCAGCAGTATCACCAACCATCATCACTATATCGTCAATAGAATTATCATCACCATCATCAGTCACTTCATCACCTCCATCACTGTCACTAGGCGCAAAACATCATCCAATGGATACAACACCATCACCGCGATTGAATCAGACGTCAGTAGCAACAACAACTCCTCCCATACCAAAAAGTTCGAAAGAATTACATATTGTTACGTTTTAACCTTTTCAAAACGCTGGTTTATTTCCTTTAAATAAACCGGATACTTTTGATTGCAAATAAAGGCCGTTTAGTAGTTTAACAACTAGTTGTAACAACTCTTTATTTCTTTAAAATGTACAACAACAACAGAATTAAATAGCCACACAATGTTTTTTATACACGTTTATAAATTCTCAGAATTACAGACACAATTTATAATGTACACGAATTTACTTGAAACAAACACAACACACTTTAAGGCACTTAGATGATGTTTCTTCGAAAAGCGTGAGCTATATATATCTTTGTGAGCTATATCTGGTTTTCATTTGGTCATTTATCATTTTAATTCGGCTCCGAACGAGTTCATGCATTTCTTTTTCTGCTGAAGCACCTTCACCCATCTTGGAACCCGGCCTGATGATCTTTTCTCTGCGGGACAGACCTATCTCTCTAACAGGAACCATTCTGTCGTTGCACTGTTCAACGAGGGCCTCCATTGTTACATGGCCACTTCTCACATCCGCTGGTTCCAACACCAACAAACCATTGTCTATACAATCCTCCACTTCCTCACGGGCCCACACCAAATCCTCTGACTGCGGTGGCAACCTTTTGTGCTCAACGAAAACTAACTTTCTTACTTGAGACTTGCTCTCATATCCGACGTCAAGGGGTATTTTAACATTTCGCCAATTCATGACTTTTTGTCCCATATCCAAAGTAATCATGAAGTCTTTAACTTTACCATGGACAGTGGCAGGCTCTCCAGTAGCGGTGCGTAGACTTACATTGCAAATTGGTTCCATCGATTTCTTTACTAAATCTGTTCTGACGATAGACTGCGACGCTCCCGTGTCCATAGTAAGGATGTGCTTCCGACCGTTGATGTACCCACTAGCAATAAGATTGTTATTTTCCTGCTGCAGTACTGATATGGAGATGGTAGGGCCATCAGGTGTGGGTGTCAGATCCTGTCCCACAGTGCTAGCTCGCTTTAAAGGTGGCTTCTGTAATACTTGATGATTCGCCAGCTGGTTATTTCTTGATGGTGAAACATATCTGATTCGCTTTCTTGGTGCTCTGCAGTTTCGCTGAATGTGACCCATTTTTCCACAGTTATAACATTTAACTTTGGCTTTAGTTTGTCTTTTACTTAAAGCCTTTAAAACTGCCTATTTTAATTCCTTTAATTCGTTGACCATACTTCTATCATTTTCAGCGACAACCTCGATTTTCCGCACATTACACACCTGGGGCTTTGAAATTATCTTTGCAGTTTCTTGTACCAGCGCGAATGAGACGGTTTCAAAGAATGATGACTTTGGTGTGGCACATACCGCATATTTTATCTCTGGATCGCGAATACCATTCACAAATGCCTCTATCTTCAAATGCTTCAAAATCGGATGGTTCTCCCCTGGATAAATAAGCTGTAGCAATCGCTCGATTTCCATCGCAAAATCTTGTAGCGTCTCATTGGCATTCTGCACTCTACCACGCAATTCCATTCGGTATAATTCTTTTTTATGTTCGCCACCGTACTTACGTTTTAGCGCCTCCATTATGTCATCATAACAATTTCTGTTGCTTGCTGGCACGCTGCATTCCCTTTTAAGGCCAAAATCAATTCTATAGCTTTTTCTTCATTGTTCCACATGTTTCTAATGGCAACTGTATCAAACTGGAATTTGAACACATTAAATGGTGTAGTGCCATCAAAACTAGGGGCCTTTATTCTACTAGAGGATTCTGGAATAATTCGTACCGCTCCTTCTTGATACTGATGACTATTCACTTTTGTTACCAAGTCGGACACCTTTTTGTCAATTTCATCCATTCTGTTGTTAATAACTGCTCCTTCTTGACATTGAACATTATTCACTTTTGTTTCTAAGTCCGAAACCTTTTTATCAATGACATCCACTCTGCAGTTAATAACCTCAGACATTTCCTGAATTTTCTCATCTGTTACTCTAGAAGATTCTTGAAGTTTCGCTTCCATTTCCGCTAAGTGTTTTATAGTTTCTTTGACTTCAGCTTTAACCTCAGAACGAAGTTTCTCATTGTCGGCAAGAAGTTTCTCATTGTTGACTCTAGATGTTTCTTGAAATTTCATTTCCATTATTTTATTTTCTTCTTTAACTTCAGCAAGAAGTTTCTCGTTGTTTACTTTAGAAGTTTCTTGAACTTCTGCTTTAACTTCAGACAGAAGTTACTCGTTGGCTGTTTCCATTTTTTCCATCATAGCCGCGAACATTGTGCTTAAATCTAAGCTGCTTGTTGTTGAACGTGTAGAAACTTCCATTTCTTCCTTATACTCGAATTCGTAAGCACCGATGTCAATATCACGGCGCTTAAATTCATCTATGAGCCTCTTCTGCAATTCCGCCTTATTACCTGCTGTTGGTAACTCCAACTTACTCAGTTCTTTCTTGAGTTGTTCAACTTTTAGTTCCTCAAACTTCATGCTTATTATTTTGCAATCCCACTTCTGACACCAATTGTTACGTTTTAACCTTTTCAAAACGCTGGTTTATTTCCTTTAAATAAACCGGATACTTTTGATTGCAAATAAAAGCCGTTTAGTAGTTTAAAAATTGTAACAACTCTTTATTTCTTTAAAATGTACAACAACAACAGAATTAAATAGCCACACAATGTTTTTTATACACGTTTATAAATTCTCAGAATTACAGACACAATTTATAATGTACACGAATTTACTTGAAACAAACACAACACACTTTAAGGCACTTAGATGATGTTTCTTCGAAAAGCGTCTCTGATCAACTCACTGACGACTGCAACCTCTGCCACTATTTATAACACTGCATTACCATCTAGAAAGCTCTTTAACTGTCAAAGTTCGAATATTCTAGATCATACGCCATCTGTGGTGTACTTTCTACAATGTTCTTTAATTGATTATTCGAACTCGAATACAGCGTTGCCAACTTACAATCAAATCAACTGAAAGCTTTTATTTAACAATGCCCACAGATATGTTACAGTTTTACAGCACTGTTACTTGAAAGCATTATGCTACTTTTAAATCAGCCGTTAAAATCGTTATATTTGAATTCAAGTACAATTTCGTAACAATATCTTTCAAGTACCAGAAGGACTAAAGGTTAATGTAGAAGAGATCCTGGCCAAATAAGGGTAATGAAATTTGTAGGAGGACATAGTTACCGAATAATGGTGTCTAGATCTGGGCACGTACGAATCGAGTGGCTCAACCCTTGAATTCGCAGGAGAGGAAAGGAGATAATATGACGACAAAACTCGGAGCCCTTGTTTTTGTCCACAACAACATTATTTTTATTGTATTGAATTTAAGTTACTTTGTGATTTGATTTTGTTTTGTATTGAAATAGTTTTATTTTGATTAAATTTAGGTAAGAGATAAACTGTTTTAATTGTAACGTTCTTTTAGTTTAAGCAGCGCCATCTAGTTGTCAGTTGCCCTGTTAATACAATAACTATGGGTTTGAGAGTATATAAGGCAGGTAATTGATGAGTAGAAGTTCAGTCTGCTAGCTGGTGGCCAAGCGGTAAGAACAACTGGTGAGGAGATTAAATCTCTGTTTAAACTTTTTGACTACTTTAAAAGAGAAGGAAGCTGGTGGTATGTACAGAGGTAAGACCTCTACCATATGCCACCATCGCCTGTAACACTCGAGGTTAGACTTCGATGTTGGGTATTCCTAATAGTACCTTTTACCGTAGCTTAGAAAGCTCTTCCATTTGGGCGGCACACGAAATGTACCCTAGACGACATTGTTTAAATAAACTGTTAGCGGTTTAACAATCCTCTTCCGAATCTACTACATTATTGTTTGTGGCAAAATCTTCGTAAGAATTTCTTGTTTTGTCCCACAATGTTTTAAATTCTTCCTTTCTGATTTCAAGCGAGTATGAATTAAGAGTTTCGTGTTGTAATTATACTCTCTCTCGAAATCCAAAAATAGACGAGCTGTTCTCGCAAAAGTTAGTAGTTTTCGAGATTTAGTCATTTTTATAAAAGACCACACAATAGTATCAAAAAAAAAGAAAAATAAATCTTGAAAACTCGCACTAATTTCTAAAAACCCCAAAATGGTTTATGAAATTCAACAAATTATGCTCAAAACCGTGGACTGTATTTTTAAAGAAACTCGAATGTTTCTCAAAAATGACCAGAAACTTAAAATAAACACTATTGCTTCACAAAAGGTCCAAAAATGTTCGAAGTTTCAAAAAGCAAAACAAGAAATCTCAACAGAAAAAAAGTAAAACTCTTAAAGTTTCACAATAAGTCATAAAAATCGATAAATCGCAGTGAAAACACAAAAAGTTTCACACGAACAAAAAACAATGTTTAAAAAACGAAATTTTCAAAAAACTAATAAATGTAGTCAAAGCAAATTCCCAAAAAATCGACTTTATAATAAAAATATCAATCAGTTTCAAAAAAATATTCAAATATCTACTAAATACTTGTTATCCAAAAAAAACTTTAGCTTTAATGCCGGAGGAATTCGAAACAAGATCAAATGCTATTATAATGGAACCTATTCTCCTGCGCAGTCAAAATTATATTTAGTAATTGCAATAATATCATATATTATTCCGAATTTATAAACATTTATCCTTAAAATTACCTTTCTGCAAGAAAAAGGCAAAAAGAATGCTTCAAATTCGGTCGAACTTTAAATTCGTACACTTAAAATTTGTTTATTAAATGTATTTTAAGCTATTATAAATATAATTTATAAAGTTTTGCTTAACAATAGTTTATAAAACTGTTTTAAGCGTTTCTGAATACGACAGTAAATTGTTTAAAATACAAAGCAATTAAAAAGTTATAAATTTTTTGCTACCACTTTTCTACAAAACGAGTTGTTTTTGCTACACAATCACCTTGTTCTATGTACGTATTGGATCACAACAGCAATATTTATCCAATGTGTATAAATAAACAAACCAATATAACTACTAAAGGGCTGCACAAGCACATTCATATGCTAATCAAGACATTCACCAGCACAACAGTTAATTCAGATCGTTGGGCTTTTATTTACAAAACGAATGAGTGTGAATGAGTAACAATAACAACCAACGACAGAACCAAGGCGAATTTATACAAGGTGGAGTCAGTCAATCAGCTGATTACTCTTTTTTCGCTTGTTTGGTTCTAACATCTGTCAAAGCTTGTTTTTATACTTCAATATCTATATATTCAAAGCTAATTAACAAAATATTTATATTTTGCATAAATAAGTAAAGCCCTCACTATTCAATTATCTACACTATATTTAGTTTTAATACATATTTGTTTAATTTTTAATTTCTGTTTTTTGACATTTGTTAAGACCATTTGTTGTTTTTGTAGAACTACCACCACCTTGTATAAATTCGCCTTGGACAGAACAAAACAACTGAGTATAGAATGAGAGATAGTATCTGACAATAAGAGTAAATATACAACGAGGTAATGGTGTGTGATTTCAGGTCACAATGAAGTAGTCCACACCGAGTTTTTTTTATTATTAAATGTTCGTGTGTATAGGAATTTATAAATTCTAGGAATAAGATTTTATTGTTTTACAAAATAAAACAAAACGTAAAAACTGTACCACTTCCAAAAAACAGCAAAAAACACGTTAGGCCGCGGATTCGATTGACAACTTCACGCATGAGAATATCAAGCGAGAATTTTATTTCTGATTTTTTAATTTTATTTGTACATTTTTTAAATTATTTCCGAATTACGGAATTTTTTTGTTTGTATGAGAGTGGGGGCCCTTACGAGACTAATATTTCTCCACCATGGAACATGAAGATGCGGACATCAGCGATGGTGCGGATCGTGAGAAGGTTTCCTCTAATGACAATATTGCGGCTAAAACAATGATACTTTGTGGTGATAATTCTCCATCTAAGATTGAATTTTCTGAATCTATTGGACGCAAGGGAACTGGATATGGAAGTGCTACCAGTAGCCAGAATAGATTTGCTCTTTTAGGTGAGCTTGAATTTGATTACACAGGCGATGTTAATGATAGTGTTGCTCGAGGTGGAGTGACGAATGTTGACCCTGCTAAGGACAATACTACACGAAAAGGAGGATTTTGTCCTCCAATTTTCCTGTACAATGTTAATGTAACACACCTTGTGGCGCAACTAGAGGCTAAGTCACCGAAAATTGTTTATAAGATTAAGAATGTAAATAAACATAAGAGCATACTTTATATTGCAGACCCTGTTGTTCATAATGAGATGATGGCCCTCCTTAGGAAAAAATAAATGATAAATCTCATCCTCCTGGTGATTGTGGGTTATCTCAAGTACAAGACTCAAAACCGATCTGTGTTAACTGTGGTGAGGAGGGGCATCCAGCGAATTGGAGAGGCTGTGTCACTTATAAGAAATATGTAAAGGGTAAACTTGAACGCATGGATAAAGCGCGGAGAGACAAATTGCTAGTAAGTAGTAATGTTAGCAAGGCAATAAAATCCACCACGGTTTCACCCGGTTTAACTTTTGCAAGCTTTTTTCAATCCAATTTAAATCATAATTCCAAAAATAGGAGCTCCCCAATTGTAGAGGAATTCTTAAAATTGTCAAAATTCTTTCTTGAACCTGAGGAACTGACGCTGGAACAAGAAATTCATAAATTCCTGAATGATTATAGGAATATGCAGAAAAATTAAGCGAAGGATGAGTTCTTACGTCTTTTAAAAAAAGTAAATGACAATTATGTTCCATAGACATTTAAATTTTCTCACATTCAATGTACGCTCACTTGTCGACCCCAGTCGACAAATTGACTTGCTGAATACTCTTTCACATAACAAAATTGACATATCATTTCTTCAAGAATGCCATTTACGCAAAAACCAAAGATTACAATTAAGAGGATATAACTTTGTATATGACAACTCAACTCTTGGAGTGGGTCTAGCAATTAAGGAATCTATTGCATACAATATTATAAACTTTAATGATACAGAGCTAAAAGTTAAATTAATTCAAATAGAACTAAATATGGATAATTCTCGGAAGAGAATTTTAGTTGGCTCAATATATATTCCATGCAATATTTCTACGTTTAAACTTAATGATGGCCTTGATAAATTGTTGCAGACAGCTGGTGATTTTGATGGTTTCATACTGGGCGGGGATTTAAATGCCAGGCATCCAAGTTGGGGCGACTCATTTGAGAACTGCAATGGTAGAATTTTAAATGACTGGTTACTTGATCACTCATTGGATGTTTCACGTATTTGTGATAATGCGCCGTCATACCCTAATGGTCCCTCCTTTTTGGACCATTTTCTCCTTTGTCCGCATTTTACTGCCTCTGGAACTACCAACTTAAGAATATATAGTTGCCCAACATTATCGGACCACTTTCCAATAAAATTGGAAATAGATTTGCAATGTGGGCAAATTATCCTAAATAACCCACGTCATTTTATGTCGTATAAAAATACAAATTGGTCTCAATTTCGTCGAGACCTGGAAATTGCGGCCAACGACAATATGCCATCCAAATATATAAATCTGTCAAACAGCGAATTAGATACATTAATTGACCAATTTAATGCGAATCTTATACACATCCACAATGTTCATTCAGAAAGAATAATTCATTCAAACTTTAAGATTCCTATTTCTGAAAATATACGTACATTTTTTAAAATTAAACATAGATGGCAAAAAAACTTTAAAAAAATATTTCACCGCACTGGAAATAGATGCAGCCATCAGTATAATATAATATCAAAGCAAATGCAACTTCTGAAGAATATAATTAAGGAACTGGTTAATTTGGAGCAAGCCGAGAGATTTAATGGTATATTGGAGAAGATAAGACCTCGTCCAAATGCTTTTCGACGTGTGTACCAAATTGTTGGAAGGAAAAAATCACCCTTTTGCCAACAGATCACTGCTGATGACCGTACTGTGATTAATGAGAGGGAAATAGCCGATCATTTTAAGTAGTACTATTCTGGCATCTACAGGGAAGTTATACCTCAATTCACCGTTAATGACTTGGACCATCGAATTACTTCATATACAAATGCTGCGTTGCCACATATTTATCAGTTTAACATTCTGTTTAATTCTTTGGACAATAATGATGCTTACCACTTTACAAGCGTGCAAAAGGTTAAAAATATAATTAATGGGTTAAACAATAAAAAATCTTCTGGTTTTGATGGTGTGTCTAATTTCTTAATTAGAAAGTTTCCTGATCTTGTTCTACAGTTCCTAGTCATCATTTTTAATAATTGTCTCAACAACTGCTATTTTCCAGACGTATGGAAATCTGCGAAAATAATTCCACTTAAGAAAAAGGCGGTTAGCAACACTGTGAATGATTTCCGACCTATATCCCTCTTGTCTAATATAGGGAAAATTTTTGAACACATACTGAAGGCAAAGCTGGAAAGTGAATATATTATTAACCCAATTTCATCATATCAATTTGGATTCCAACGTTACCACTCAACACAACACGCACTTCTGAAATTTCATAATGACATCGTTCGTCATCTGCGCGTACTGTGGCCATATCTCTATTGAGAAAGCCTTTGATACTGCCTTTCATAAGGGTATTTTATACAAATTGATTGAGCTGGATGTTGACCCATTCTTGATAAAATTATTCCAAAATTATTTCTCGAACCGTTCATTCAGAGTTCAGATAAAAAACTGTCTGTCCGACTATGGTTGTGTGAAAAGTGGAGTCCCTCAGGGGATCGTCTTGGCGCCTATGTTATTTAATCTGTTTCTCTATGATTTTCCCCACCTGACAAATAATTCTGTTGCAATACTATATGCTGACGATTGCCTGTTATACGCGCATGATGAATCTCCGAACCGCGCACTGCTTAAAGCTGCCGCTCACCTGGAGGAGATATGTAACTACTACAAAAAATGGTGTATTAAGATAAATGCATCCAAATCTGAGGCCATCTGTATTCGAAATGCCTCTGGGAAATGTGCAAGATTTGTGGTCCCGGAAAGCAAGCTTCTATATCTTTATATGGATGACATTGAAATTCAATTTAAATCATCTATAAAATACCTGGGTGTTAGTTTTGATAAAATACACAAATTTAACAATCACGCCAGAACTATTCTTACGAAAGCCACACGAATTGCTTGTATGTTCTCCAGTCTGTTCAACAGTAAATATCTTCCCAGTAATACAAAGTTATTACTATATAAAGTTGCAATCAGGTCAGCCTTGGTATACGCGTTTCCAATCTGGTTTACTATTTCACCAATAGTGGCAATGGAATTGGAAGTATTCGAAAGAAGGATCCTGAGAAAATGTATAAACAAGAATTATGCAAATCGTACGAAGCGTTACTCCAACCCATATATCTATGGGAAATCAGATGCTGTGCCTTTTTGTAATTATGCAATGTCTCTCCAGAGGAGATTTGTGGATAATCTGGCCGCACATGACAACATTCTAATGAATGAAATTTTCGAGTTGGAACAGAACGTGGATTGGTCTGGTGTTTCATACCTATCCCCTATTGGTATTATAAGTGCTCTGAATACGGATGGTTTGGATCCATATATCATCCCTGAATTCTACGCGAAGGCTTCCCAAGGGTCACATAGAGGCTAGGGAAATGGGTTGCATTAACCCATCTTTGTGATAAGTTAATGTTGATATTTTAGTTGTCTTTAGGACATATTTTTTTTAATTTATCCTAGATTGATGTAATTTTGTTTCTAGTATATAATGGAGACTGTGTCTTCCCTGCAATTTGAATTTATGATTATGATTTTTCATTCAGTATTAGGTCTATCGACTTACCTTGTGATTTTATTTATATTTGTTCATTCTTTAATTGGACAGTTCGTTTTACTCAATGTTGATCTCAATTAAGATACCGTGATTTATCTGGTTTTTATTATTTAGTTTTAAGTGTTGACTATTTGTAGGTTTTTGTTCTTTATACAGAATATATCTCTGTACGTTAACGGTTATGTCGGGAACAAGCATTTGTTTACTATTAAATATCAAAATACGTTTTAGTATTGTACTTTCTCTATCTATCAAGTTGCTTTTTCATTATTATATTTTATTAGAGCAAGATGTAAATAGTTCTAAGAATAATATTATTCTATCGTTTAGTAAAAAAAAAATCATTGTAATTGGAAAAAAGAAAATACTCAATAAACATATTTACTTACTTACTTACTTACTTACTTACTTACTTACTTACTTACCTACTTACTTACTTACTTACTTACTTACTTACTTACTTACTTACTTACTTACTTACTTACTTACTTACTTACTTACTTACTTACTTACTTACTTACTTACTTACTTACTTACTTACTTACTTACTTACTTACTTACTTACTTACTTACTTACTTACTTACTTACTTACTTACTTACTTACTTACTTACTTACTTACTTACTTACTTACTTACTTACTTACTTACTTACTTACTTACTTACTTACTTACTTACTTACTTACTTACTTACTTACTTACTTACTTACTTACTTACTTACTTACTTACTTACTTACTTACTTACTTACTTACTTACTTACTTACTTACTTACTTACTTACTTACTTACTTACTTACTTACTTACTTACTTACTTACTTACTTACTTACTTACTTACTTACTTACTTACTTACTTACTTACTTACTTACTTACTTACTTACTTACTTACTTACTTACTTACTTACTTACTTACTTACTTACTTACTTACTTACTTACTTACTTACTTACTTACTTACTTACTTACTTACTTACTTACTTACTTACTTACTTACTTACTTACTTACTTACTTACTTACTTACTTACTTACTTACTTACTTACTTACACGTTAGGCCGCATACATTCACACACATTGAAATGCACACATAGAAAAATTCATTCATGAAAACAAAAATAATTCGAATGATTCGAATAATTTTTGCTCATAGCATTGAAAATGTAAAACAAATACGCGGCAGCGCATGGTAGCATACGATCGTATACATAACAAACTCACATTCGTTTTATTTTTGTTGCGCACAATACTCATTCGCTTTTCAATGTGTATTGTTATAGAGTACAAGCGTAGGAATTTTACAGTATTGTCGAGTGAAGTGAAGCAGGTCATTCAGTGAAGACGACAAAATGAATGTGCTTGTGTAGCCCTCTAATAACTACTAACAAACTATAAGCACCAATCAGTGTTTTTTTAAAAAACTCTTTAATAATTTTTTTTTTTTATTTCATATTTTATTTATTGTATCTTCACAAAATAATGAACTATCAATAATTTGTTCAAATCTTAAATCTAAGTATTATTTTTTTATTTACGTCCCACCACAGTTGGACGAAAAATGTTGTTTAATTTATAGATCCTATCATTAGCGCAGGTCTGTTGGATTCCTTCTTCTTAGTCGGATGTAGCCATTACTTCTCATTAATGTTCGTGCAAGTGGGTTTGGGTGAACTTCTAACTTTTTAAAATATGACTCCGCTTGTTTTTTTATTTCATTTTTCACCAGGGAGACACCTAGGTCCTTATGAATGTTAATATTTCTCACATACCAAGGCGCTGCTGTTATCATTCGTAATATTTTATTTTGGAATCTTTGAATTTTTTCAATATTAGAAGCTGAGGCCCTGCCCCATAATTGAATTCCATAGCACCATATGGGTTTTATTATTGAGCTGTACAGCAAAAGTTTTAAACTCAATCTCGAGTTTTTACCAATTAGCCAGTAAATTTGTAGTAATTTTAACTTCATTTGAGTCAATTTCGTATCTATATGCTTTTTCCAGGTAAGACGTCGGTCTAGATGCAGACCTAGATATTTAACTTCAGTTTGTTGAGGTATTATATGATTATTTATTAGGATTGGAGGGCACGATTCTCTACGCAATGTGAATGTAAGATGTATACATTTTTGCTCGTTTACTTTTATTCTCCATTGTTTTAACCACATTTCTATGTCGAGTATATGGTCTTGTAACAGTACAGATGCTTCTTGGGGATTTTCATGAATGGCTAGTATAGCTGTGTCATCAGCAAAATTAGATATGTGGGTTCGACTGTTTGTAGGCATATCACAAGTATATAGTAAATATAGGAAGGGACCCAGTATACTTCCTTGGGGTACGCCTGATTCAATAGGCTGTGGTGAACTTATGAAGTCTCCCTCTTTAAGAACGAACTTTCGATGACTTAAATAACTTTCTAGAAGCTTGTGTGTGTTCACTGGTAAATATTGTTTTATTTTTATCGATAATCCTTCATGCCATACTTTGTCGAAGGCTTGCGAAACGATGAAGAGTGCAGAACAATATTTTTTTTCTTCAAATGTCTTGGATATGATTTCTACCAACCTGTAAGTTTGTTCTATGGTGTTATGTTTTTCTCGAAATCCGAATTGATGAGTTGGAATATAATCAAAATGATTCACTATCGGCTTTAACTTGTGCATTAACAGTTTTTCGAATAGCTTTGATATATTTGACAATAGGCTAATGGGTCTATATGATTCTACTTTACTGTGATCTTTTCCCGGCTTAGGTATCATTGTAACTAAAGAAACCTTCCATTCTGGTGGATAATATGTTACGCGTCGGTAAAACAATAATAAAAATTGTTACAATTGAAATTATAACATCAAACCTTAAAATCGAAAAAAATTAGTTAAGGGCATGAAAGATTGTTTGGCTAGCTCATATGATATATTTAGACTCCTAACTCATTTGCTTCGCGCGTAATCATATAACATACACTGCATGCCAATTGAAATATCATAATCAGTGTATGCAAAAGTACTAGAATAAATCCAAATTAATACGAAAATATATACAAAAGAACAAAACTGAATAAATCGAACCATGACAAGGTGGTATGTCACGTAGGGTAAACTTTTCCCTCCCAGCAATTAATTGCAAAACACCATGACAGAATTGTTACCCTTAATGTTTAAAAAATCTGTCCCTAAAATATACACACATGACCTTACTTACATATTTTCATTATTTTGTTTTGGATATACTTCCCTTACAATTTAAAACAATTTATAAATGCATTTTAACTAAAGAAATTATCAATGAATTTTATTGTAAAAGAAATTAACAAAATAATAATACGAAAAAAATGCTTTCATCGAAAATAAAAGTAAAATAATATAAATGAATAAATGTATGTAAATGCGTAAACAAAATAAACGATAATTACTCAGAGAGTAAATACATAATACTAAGCAAAATATTATTGATAATTGAAATTTATAAAGAATAATATGTTAATGAAATGGAACAATTTGGAAAACGGACTGACGTATGGACAAGTGTTAAAAATAAGAGTATAGGAATAGTAGCAACAAAAATAACAATTTCAATTCATAATTACTCACTGAGAATATTTACATTTATGTTTGGTGATCCATTACTATTGTTTCATTGATGGGCCCAGCAAATCTGTAGTAATTGGTGATGTTGTTGTATAATTTAAACGATGTAAATCTCTAAATGATGTTTTTTTGTTACTATTGATAAGTTTAGATATTTATGTATATACTTAGAGAAATTTTAGTTATAAAATTAATAAAACATAATTGTATGATAATATTAATGTAAGTTTAGACAAATTTTAACAATATATAAAAGTTAATTCATTTACAATTTATGTAATACTAGCATGCAACCCGCTACTTCCGTGATTTATCTGTTTTTTATTATTTAGTTTTAAGTGTTGACTATTTGTAGGTTTTTGTTCTTTATACAGAATATATCTCTGTACGTTAACGGTTATGTCGGGAACAAGCATTTGTTTACTATTAAATATCAAAATACGTTTTAGTATTGTACTTTCTCTATCTATCAAGTTGCTTTTTCATTATTATATTTTATTAGAGCAAGATGTAAATAGTTCTAAGAATAATATTATTCTATCGTTTAGTAAAAAAAAATCATTGTAATTGGAAAAAAGAAAAGACTTACTTACTTACTTACTTACTTACTTACTTACTTACTTACTTACTTACTTACTTACTTACTTACTTACTTACTTACTTACTTACTTACTTACTTACTTACTTACTTACTTACTTACTTACTTACTTACTTACTTACTTACTTACTTACTTACTTACTTACTTACTTACTTACTTACTTACTTACTTACTTACTTACTTACTTACTTACTTACTTACTTACTTACTTACTTACTTACTTACTTACTTACTTACTTACTTACTTACTTACTTACTTACTTACTTACTTACTTACTTACTTACTTACTTACTTACTTACTTACTTACTTACTTACTTACTTACTTACTTACTTACTTACTTACTTACTTACTTACTTACTTACTTACTTACTTACTTACTTACTTACTTACTTACTTACTTACTTACTTACTTACTTACTTACTTACTTACTTACTTACTTACTTACTTACTTACTTACTTACTTACTTACTTACTTACTTACTTACTTACTTACTTACTTACTTACTTACTTACTTACTTACTTACTTACTTACTTACTTACTTACTTACTTACTTACTTACTTACTTACTTACTTACTTACTTACTTACTTACTTACTTACTTACTTACTTACTTACTTACTTACTTACTTACTTACTTACTTACTTACTTACTTACTTACTTACTTACTTACTTACTTACTTACTTACTTACTTACTTACTTACTTACTTACTTACTTACTTACTTACTTACTTACTTACTTACTTACTTACTTACTTACTTACTTACTTACTTACTTACTTACTTACTTACTTACTTACTTACTTACTTACTTACTTACTTACTTACTTACTTACTTACTTACTTACTTACTTACTTACTTACTTACTTACTTACTTACTTACTTACTTACTTACTTACTTACTTACTTACTTACTTACTTACTTACTTACTTACTTACTTACTTACTTACTTACTTACTTACTTACTTACTTACTTACTTACTTACTTACTTACTTACTTACTTACTTACTTACTTACTTACTTACTTACTTACTTACTTACTTACTTACTTACTTACTTACTTACTTACTTACTTACTTACTTACTTACTTACTTACTTACTTACTTACTTACTTACTTACTTACTTACTTACTTACTTACTTACTTACTTACTTACTTACTTACTTACTTACTTACTTACTTACTTACTTACTTACTTACTTACTTACTTACTTACTTACTTACTTACTTACTTACTTACTTACTTACTTACTTACTTACTTACTTACTTACTTACTTACTTACTTACTTACTTACTTACTTACTTACTTACTTACTTACTTACTTACTTACTTACTTACTTACTTACTTACTTACTTACTTACTTACTTACTTACTTACTTACTTACTTACTTACTTACTTACTTACTTACTTACTTACTTACTTACTTACTTACTTACTTACTTACTTACTTACTTACTTACTTACTTACTTACTTACTTACTTACTTACTTACTTACTTACTTACTTACTTACTTACTTACTTACTTACTTACTTACTTACTTACTTACTTACTTACTTACTTACTTACTTACTTACTTACTTACTTACTTACTTACTTACTTACTTACTTACTTACTTACTTACTTACTTACTTACTTACTTACTTACTTACTTACTTACTTACTTACTTACTTACTTACTTACTTACTTACTTACTTACTTACTTACTTACTTACTTACTTACTTACTTACTTACTTACTTACTTACTTACTTACTTACTTACTTACTTACTTACTTACTTACTTACTTACTTACTTACTTACTTACTTACTTACTTACTTACTTACTTACTTACTTACTTACTTACTTACTTACTTACTTACTTACTTACTTACTTACTTACTTACTTACTTACTTACTTACTTACTTACTTACTTACTTACTTACTTACTTACTTACTTACTTACTTACTTACTTACTTACTTACTTACTTACTTACTTACTTACTTACTTACTTACTTACTTACTTACTTACTTACTTACTTACTTACTTACTTACTTACTTACTTACTTACTTACTTACTTACTTACTTACTTACTTACTTACTTACTTACTTACTTACTTACTTACTTACTTACTTACTTACTTACTTACTTACTTACTTACTTACTTACTTACTTACTTACTTACTTACTTACTTACTTACTTACTTACTTACTTACTTACTTACTTACTTACTTACTTACTTACTTACTTACTTACTTACTTACTTACTTACTTACTTACTTACTTACTTACTTACTTACTTACTTACTTACTTACTTACTTACTTACTTACTTACTTACTTACTTACTTACTTACTTACTTACTTACTTACTTACTTACTTACTTACTTACTTACTTACTTACTTACTTACTTACTTACTTACTTACTTACTTACTTACTTACTTACTTACTTACTTAC